>NC_052475.1:10855620-10926283 GCF_009730915.1 Dioscorea cayenensis subsp. rotundata
CACACTTGGAGTTCCACACATGCAGGGTCTTCACCTTCTAGTTCCAACTTTCTCCACTCATAAGGCTTGGCAGCAGTATCTCAACAATGAGTTCGTCAAGCCACGAAAGTCGTGACACTCTTATACATCCAACGCACATCATCTAAGCAACAAGCACCGGATCGCAATGCTCCTAGCTAAGCACACCAAAGGATGGATTACCGAGCATCTTTTTCATGAGGAAGATGAAGGTTGTCATGGATCCAAATGTCTCCCGCACTGTTCACTGCTCCATAGATCACGTTGAAGCCTGAGAAGAAGCACTCATATCCTTCCTTTTTTTCCTCCTCCTTCTTCTTCTTCTTCTTCTTCTTATTTTTCTTCTTTTTCTTTTTCTTTTTCTTCTTCTTCTTCTTCATCCTTGTTCAGAGGATTGTTTGGCGTAAGTATCAAAGTAGAGATCTGCATGTTACCTCCTCCTCCTTCGAAGCCATCCATACATTGATGCCTCACAAACTCTAGCACCACGTCATCGGGAGGAGGGTTCTGAAGGCGATGATAAGGAAGACAAAGCTTTTGTATGGTAAAGCGCACAACTTCGACAGCATCGGTGGCTAGAACAAGAGCAGTGACAGTGGCTATGATAGTAACAGCGGAGATGGTGACAAAAGTGTTAGTGGCAATAGAGATATATATGTAGGTAATGGCGAGCAATGACAAATTTTTTTTATATAGATATATATGTAGGTATGGGGGGAGAGAGATGTCAGCACCTGTTAGGAAAATTAGAGAAAAACACACAAAGAACACTCAAAGAAGATGAGATAATTTTTTACGCGGTCAACCAAAACTCCCTACCTTTCTATCTTTTATATTGATATTGATAACTGAATTCAAACTAAGTTACTTAGCCACCAAAAAAACTAAACAGATTCAAACTAACAAACTTATCTAAACATAATCCTAACATAATTTTAAATACAAATGCAATTTATAAAACAAGGAAGATCATAACTGCAAACTTAAATGCATAAATTTAACAATTCCTAAACGTAATATATAAATAACATAGGGTCCTAAATGCAATAACAAGATTAATTATAACATTCACCCCCTTAATCTTGTTATGTCTTCCTCATGTCCTTCAGGCTATCTTATCTCGCAACTCGATGAAAGGCTTTCTCAGGATGTCTTCAAGCTGCTTCTTCGTTTTGTCATACTCAACTTCGATGTCATCCTTTTGAACACAATCACAAATGAAATGATATTTAATGTCGATGTGCTTATTCCTTTCTTCATGTACTAGATTCTTCTTCAAGACGCTCAATGCTTGAAAATTCAAATGATAATACCAAGCATACCATAGCCATGCCACATCTCCATGTTTTCCAAGCAAACACACAGGATGTACTACCTTAACATTGAGTATATATAATCTATTCTTTGATCTCTTCCCCCTTGCAAATACCCTTCCACCTTTATCATAGACACACAAGTATCCTCCTTTTATCACCGACTCGCACCCATGCTCATCAAGTTGGCCCAAACTGACAATATTACTGCACAAACTAGGTATGAAGTAAACATCTGTGAGAAGATGATGCTCACCATTTTGACACTAAAACATTATAGTGGCTTTTCCTTGGATGTTTACAAAGGGATCATCATCGAACTTGACTCTCCCAACTATTTTCTCGTCCAACTCTGAGAACTAGCTTCGGCTCTCGGTCATGTGGTTACTTGCACCCATGTCAAGATACCAGAAGTTGTTCCCATACACTATTTCCTTAGTTCTAACACTAGGCTTGATGTTCACCTCATGCAACATGATCTCCTCTGCCGCATGCTTCATGCCTGTCAAGTGCTCACATACTTCGGTTATGAGTAGTGTCGGCTCATCATCATCATCTTGTTTCTCCACAAGATGGGTTGTCATGAGTAGCGTCGGCTCATCATCATTATCATCTTGTTTCTCCATAAGATAGGCTTCCTCATCCCTCTTCTTGGATCTGCACTCATAGGCATAATGACTGAAATAATGACAATTATAGCGTTTCACCTTGGTCTTGTCAAACTTCTTCTCTTGATGAGTGCCTTCATTTCCACTTCTATCATCACTGCGTCCGTGTCCACGCCCACGGCCACGCCAGTTGTTTCCTTCTCGTCCTCTCAATGAGTTCGACGTACCTTCACCTTCTTCTCTTGCCTTCTTTTCGGCCTTTGTCAATAGGATGTGTTCTTCTTTCTCATCCTCGTAACCCCACAATCGCTCTTCATGGGCTTTAAGCAACCCGATGACCTCCTCCACGGTCATCGTTTGGAGATTACTGAACTGCTCAATCGTCGATGCAATCTGAATAAACTTGGAAGGGACAGCACGAAGGAGTTTCTTAACGATGTAGGCCTCCTCCACCTTGTCACCCAATGCACGAATGTTGTTGATTATTGTGGTCAACTTTGTGGCAAAGTCATCAACCGTCTCCGCTTCACGCATGCATAGACCTTCAAACTCGCTTCTCAAAGTCTGGATCTTTGCCTCCTTGACGCGCTCGGTGCCCATGTGCTTTGTCTTCAACATCTCCCATGCCTCTTTGGCCGTCTCCTTCTCAGCCAACACAAGGAACATCTCCTCGCTAATATCTTGATAGATGGCAGCAAGGGCCATCTGATCCTTCCGTGTCTCTATCTCCTCATACGGATCAATAGGCTCAATGGCATCCTACACGCCTTGTGCACGCATGTACACCTTCATCTTGAGCACCCATGCCGAGTAGTTGCTCTTTGTGAGCAACGAATACTGGAGGGTCACCGTCCCATCTCTTGTTGGAGCCTTTAATATTAGAGTCTTCAATTTTGCCGTGCCGACGGTTGTTTCACTCTTTGATGATGAACCTTACATGATCTTTGGTATCTACTCTGAACCTTGCTCTGGTACCAAATGTTAGGAAAAATCAGAGAAAAACACACAAAGAATATTCAAAGAAGATGGGATAATTTTTGACGTGGTCAACCAAAACTCCCCACCTTTCTATCTTTTATATTGATATTGATAACTGAATTCAAACTAAGTTACTTAGCCACCAAAAAAACTAAAGAAATTCAAACTAACAAACTTATCTAAACATAATCCTAACATAATTTTAAATACAAATACAATTTATAAAACAAGGAGGATCATAACTGCAAACTTAAATGCATAAATGCAACAATGCCTAAACGTAATATATAAATAACATAGGGTCCTAAATGCAATAACAAGATTAATTATGGGTGTCCACGACTTACGCATGATTTTATTTTATTTTATTTTATTTTATTTTATTTTTCATTTTCATTTTTTTAAAATTTTCTTTAATTTTTAATTTGTTTATATATATTATTATTATTTTATATTATTACTTATATTATTATTTGTTATAATTATTTTATTATTTTATTATTTTATTATTTTATTATTTTTATTATATATATATAATAACTTTTTTATTTTATTATTGATATATTTTATTATTATATTATTTATTTATTTTATCATCATCATTATTATTATTATTTAGTAATATTTTATATTATCTTTATCAATTTAGATTTTGATTTTGATTTATATATATATATTTTTATATTTTATATTTTTATTATTTAATCAGTTTTTGATTTTTTAATTTAAGATTATTATTATTATATTTTATTTTATTTTATTATATTTATATTTTTTTTTTTGATTAAATTTTTTTATATAAATATATGATTTGATTTTTTATTTGATTTTATTATTTTTTTATATATATATTTATTTATATATATATATATATATATATATATATATATATATATATATATATATGTTTGCCTCATGATTTGCATTCACAAGTAATCTTGATATTTGGATATTTTAGATCCACTCAAAATATGTGCTCTCGGTTGATTTTGATATTTGGATATTTTAGATCGCCTCGACATATGTGCTCTTGGCTGATCTTGGGATTTGTGTATTTTAGATCACCTCGAGATATGTGCTCTCAGCTGATCCTGGGATTTGGATAATTTAGATCACCTCGAGATTTGTGCTCTCAGCTGATCTTAAGATTTGGATATTTTAGATCACCTCAAGATCTCTACTCTCGGTTAATCCTGAGGTTTGGATATTTTATATCTCCTCGAAATATATGCTCTTAGATGATATTGGAATTTGGGTATTTTAAATCGCCTCGATATATTTGTCTTGGCTGATCTTGAGCTTTTAATATTTTAGATCATCTCGAGATATGTGCTCTCTGCTAATCTTGAGATTTTGATATTTTAGATCGCCTCGGATATGTGCTCTCAACTGATCTTGAGATTTGAATATTTTAGATCACCTTGAGATATGTGCTCTCGGCTGATCTTGAGATTTGAGTATTTTAGTTCACCTAGAGATCTATGTTCTTGGATGATCTAGGGATTTTAAAATTTTATATCACCTCGAGATATGTGCTCTTGGCTGATCTTGGGATTTAAATATTTTAGATCGCCTTGAGATCTGTGCTCTTGGCCAATCTTGAAATTTAAATATTGAAGATCACCTCGAGATCTATGCTTTTGGCCGATCTTGGGATTTTAATATTTTATAATGCCTCGAGATTGGTGTTCTCAGTTGATCCTAAGATTTGTACATTTAGATCACCTCGAGATATATGCTCTTGGCTGATCTTTAGATTTGAGTATTTTAGATCACATCAAGATTTGTACTCTCGGCTGATCTTGGCAAGATTTGTGCTCTCGGCTGAGTATTTTAGACAGCCTCAAGATCTATGGTCTCGGCTAATCAAGGTATTTGAATATTTAAAATTGTCTCGAACTCTGTGCTCTCGGCTTATCTTGTGATTTGAATAATTAGATAGCCTCAAGATATGTGATCTTGGCTGATCCTGAGATTTGAATATTTTTAAATCACCTTGAGATATGTGCTCTTGGCTGATCTTGGGTTTTGAATATTTTATATCTCCTTGAAATCTGTGCTCTTATCTGATCTTGAGATTTTAGTATTTTAGATCGCCTCGAAATATGTCCTCTTGGCTGATCTATGGATTTAAATATTTTAGATCGTCTCGAGATCTATGCTCTCGGTTGATCTTTGGCTGCATATAATTAAGGTAAACATATTTTATAATTTTGATTTTGATTTAAATTAGGACATCTATTTAATCTAATGAAATGTTTTATAAACAGTGATAGAAACTAATAGATCTAGATCATTAAGCAAGTTGTACAAATGAAAATCTAAACATATAATCTTGAGGCATAAATATGTGAAACAATTATTAAATGATGATGTTATCACCATTGTGAATGTTCAAACATGTAAAAATTTGACTAATCCTTTTATGAATGAACTCTTGAGAGATATAGTTAATTAATTAACATTGTTAGGAATGGGATTAAAACCTTATTTTTAGAGTCACTAGCAATGGGAACCCAACCTTTATTCTAGCACTACCACTAGATTATAGGTTTAAATCGATATAAAAACAAGTTACTAATAAGTGTCTCTAAGGAATAGAATTTAATTTATTTTCATTATGCTTCAATAGTGCAAATTGTTACTATGAGAATAGGATGAGAATAATGCTTTGAATAAACTTAAATAATCTTCCTACTTTCCAAAACTTGAAAGTTACTTCACCTATATAATCATGTTAAATGGTGGCGCTATGAACAAAAGTTTGGGTTTACATTTTGTAAACTATTATGAAAATAGGATGTTGACACAACCCTTGCTTTTGACCCTCAAGTGCACGGGTTTGTCGAAGTAATAATACCCAGTGGGTAGTCGAATCCACAGGGAATAGTGATCAGAAACACAAAGATTGCTACTTGACTAAAGTGAAGATGAATAGATAATGGTGTTAACAAAATCAATATGAAAAGAACTAAAGAAAATAAGAAAGAGAGGTGCAATAAAATGAGAGAAAAGCAATCGATAGAAAGTGGGGCACTCAGATATTGCTCGTCCTAGAATTATTGCTTCAAGTGGAAGATCAACTATTATGTCTCCTAACTGATGCTTAATGAGTCGTGGAAATCCTAAAATACACGGTACCAAACCTAAGGTCAACCATGACTAACTCAACACTATGCTCCGATGGAGAAATCAATCAGTCTCAACACCTCACACTACGTACAATTGCAAGAAACTCTAGGGATTCCAAGTGATAAACTCTATTCCCTAATATAGGTTTAACCCTTTGGTCCAGGTGAAAGACCCCTAGTCACAAGTAAGCCGCAGCACTAAGGATTACTTCAATGCTTCACTCTGTTGCTCGTGCAACTAAGCCCCAACGGAGTTCCTCTCTTAGCGCTTCACTCTATCGTGACCGCAAAGAACTTTTGGAACACGGAGGTAGGATTAATCACAATAAAAGGGAAAAGGGACACTCTGCTATCTCTCAACTCACCCTCTCGGCCCTCCCTCTAGACCCTCTCCAATCTTGCTTTATCTAACCCTCATGGTGTGTCACTCACTTACACGGACTACTAATGTAGAATCTCAACCCTAGTGTCACTCTAACGGAAAAATTATTTAACAAATATTCAAGATTGGAACTCAACTAAAGACATCAATTAAGGAAAGCATAATAAAAGATCAATGAAACAATAACATCCTAGGGTTTACAAGTCTAAGTACCCACTAGGGGTTTAGCTCTCCATGGAGCAAGATACAATCAATAATGAAATCGAAATTAAAAACATGCAATCCATAAGTCAAACCCCCTCGGTATTCATGGTGATGGTCTTGTGGAGTAGCCTCATCCTCTTCAAAGGTTTCTTTGTCAAGCCTAGGGCACACCTCGCTGGATAGGTGCTGATGAAAGCTCCCCCAATAACTCTCTTCCAAAGGAACACTGTGTTGATGGCCGTAGAACCACTCCAAAAACCTTGCCAAAGCCCCTTTAAACCCTAGCCGCAGGCCTCTCCAAAGTTTGGGAAAAGATAGAGAAAAGATGGAAAAGAGGATTATGAAATCGGGCTGAATCGCGGCTTTATATAGGCTGGAATCGGGAATCCACACGGTTTTTCAGTGGCCTGAGAACAGAAACTGCTATAGTACTCCACCAAAAACACTCCCGAATCCACACTTTTCATCGAGGCAACATAGACAAGCACATGTCAATGCCGTAGATTGTGTCGCTTCTTCAATAAGAAATAACATTGATGAAGATCTTGCTATCATTGCACAAGTCGGAATACACAAATGTGACTGTCATTGTGCCCCTCCAAACCATGTAATTGCTTGAGCGCATGGAGGTTGGCACACATTCACATATCTTCAAGCACAACTTGTGTCTTCATGTTTGTTCACTCCAAGATTCCATCGACAAAGTGCAATCACAATCTACTTTATCTTTCTTCCTCTACATTTGGCTCCACAACCCTACATGCACACAAGTAACACAAATATACATATATTAGTGCTGAAATCTAATAAAAGTAATGTTCATTATAAGAAACAAATATTTTGCATTACTAATACACAAGCACTTATCAAATGTAGTATATGGCCAATAATAATATTAATACTATGTGAACTACTCCACAAACTAGATAAGATCATGTGCGTAATGTAATTCTGATTCTAATATGTAAAATAATGGTTTAAGCTAGGTCGGTATGATTTTGTTAGAACTTGTGAATTGAGATTTTAAGTCTAAAGATACTTTTTCTTATTCATGGTCTTACTGATGTTGAACTTGTAGCATTACAAATTAAGTTGTTAATTGTTGAAGTTAGTTTGTATGATAGATAAAAAAAGAAATAGAAGCACACATAGAATAAGATAAACTTGTACTTAATTCTCTTAAGGATCTGTTTGATGTGCAAAATCTTGAGATACAGCATAACACTTCTCTTGTTCCTTGTTTGGTTTGTAAAAAGGTTGAGAGTACGACACAAGAGGATGTCACAGTACTGAACAAGTTGATAAAATTTTTGTACCACCAAAACTTTGGTACAAAAAATTTATTGTGGTACAACACAACTAAAAGACTAAATTACCCTTAATAAAGAATAAAAACTACAATCATGAATACCACATCCCACGACGCTCAAGTTCCCAACCTTGCATCTCCTTCTCTTCCTCCACTGACGCCCTTCCTCATTTTCATAGTCCGCTTCTCCCACTCCCTCTCCCTTTCCTCTTCTTTTCCTCTCTTCCATTTTTTCCCTCTTTCTCACCTCTCTAAAATTTTAAGGTTTCCAAGGACTCACCCAGAGATGTGTCAATTAAGGATTCACTCGTTGTTTGAAATTATAGCCTTTTTTATCTATTTCATTCAATTGCGTAATAAATAAAGGATTTAATTATATTTAAGATTGATTTAGAATTATATTGCTATATTTTATAGGTTTTCCTAATGCAATTTGTGTTTCCATTTCAATTTGAATAATATACAATTTTTTTTAATACAAAAGAGATGTATTTTATGTAAATTAGTATTTGATTTCTATACAATAGAATCTTTGAAAATAGTAGAATGATGAGGTTTCTTTTAATTTAGGTTTTGTATCATTCTTTTAAATGGATGTTTGATTCATAAATATCT
The DNA here is from genome assembly GCF_009730915.1 of Dioscorea cayenensis subsp. rotundata. Classification (NCBI taxonomy): domain Eukaryota; kingdom Viridiplantae; phylum Streptophyta; class Magnoliopsida; order Dioscoreales; family Dioscoreaceae; genus Dioscorea; species Dioscorea cayenensis. The sequence continues at coordinate 10,864,179 of NC_052475.1, forward strand.
CTATTGGATAAATAAAAGTGAGAAATATCTTGATCGATATCTTAAAATTAAAATTTTAACTCATAAAAATTAACATAAATTCTTTTATATTTCTATCAAAAAATTGAAAATTTAAATTTTATAAAAAATAAATATTAATCTCTTTATATCTATATCCATAAATAATAGATATGATTTGTTAGTGTAAGCCCTAACCCCAATATATTGTATATACCCTTATTATTTGAATAATTATTATAAGGCATCATTTTATCTATTATTATTCATGTGCATAGTTAATAAGATAAAACATCATTGAATATTAGTTCTGCTCAAGTTATCAAATGAGTGATTGGGATAGTAAAACTTTGGAGCATAAATTGAAACAATATTCTAAATGTCCCTAGTCGATTATTTTCATGGGAATGAAAATAAATTAAGATTAGTATATCTTTTGTGAGATGGCCCTCTTTTACAGGTCATAGGATATGGGATATCAATCAAAGAGCATAAATACATGTTAGGGAATAGTGTACTTGGATCGATCCGCTCTTGAGAACACTACATGGTCGTAAAGTCATAAATGTTTTTCTCAAGTAATTCTTCTACTCAAATCCTTCGACCTGAAATCACTATGGATCTCAGATGAATTCTTGCATGATTTGAATTACGCCTAACGTCATTCATAACCGAGTGGCAAGTATGGGTATGTTTGGGCATATCACAGTTCATGCTGAGGGGCATGAGTGAAGTGAAGGGATTGCCACTCTCTGTAGAAAGAGTGAATATCACTGGCCACTTGATTAGTGAGGCTGAATAGTACATGGTCAAGCCCAAGGGAAATGATAAGAATTATCATTTACTTGATCTAGTGAGTTCACTAAGAGATCAAGAAATTAATTAACATTAAAATAAGGGTGACTCACTCCATGCCTTATGCTAATTAAGATATTTAGTGGAAAAGGATTGTATAAGGTTCCGTTAATTCTCGAAATTGACCTTTGCTTAATATTGGGTAATCGCATTATCTTACTAGAGAATAATTATGATTTTTAAGTGTTAAAGTTGTTTAAGTTCATTGCCAATGTCAAATGGACCTACAGGATTGTACACTTAGAATGTCGGGATCAAGGTTCAGTAATTGTTACTCATTGAACCACCTGATTAGCGTTTTGGTGAAAAACCTAATTAGGTGGACCGAATAGCTTATTCGGGTTGGGTCTTATTAAGTGTTAATTCAATCTAATTGATTTTGTTAATTAAAAATGGTTTAATTAATCAAGTAAAGAAAAGAGTCCTAATTTGATTAGAAGTCAAGGGTTTTATCATAAATTAGGGTTTTGGGTTTCCAATATAAATAGATGGTCTAACCCTAATATGAGAGAGAGACAATAGAGTGACTGAGAGATAGTCTCTTGAGAAACCCTAGCCGTCACCCACCCCTCTTCTCCCTTGAGAAACCTCTGTCGCTAGTGCCCGCCGCCAGAACTCGCTGCCACTACCACGCCTACAGCCCTTTTTTCTCTTCTCTGCAAATCGGATGTCGAGACCAAGAGGAAATTGTTTTTCTCTTGTGTCTCATTGATCGATCTCGGGTGCATGCTATTCAAACCGAGAAACAAAGCTTTGTTTCTTGAGGTACTAGCATACTTGCTTGATTCCCAGAGCCGTTTGAGTGTACGTGATTGTAAAGGTGATTCGCAATCCTTTTCGATTTCTAGGAAACATGGGTATGTTCAGAATTGTCATAAAAACAAAGGTAAAATGTTTAATTATCTATTTGTTTAGATTTTAATCCTAGTTATGGCATGCGTTAGGGTTTTATTATGTTTACTTGCCGTTAAAAATTTTGCTATCCGTTGTATTTCGGCATGTATATTTTTTGCATGATAATTCCTTTCTTTGTTGATAAGATCCTAACATGATTTTCATAGACATATCAAACATATTAGTGTACTCATATAAAAAATATTAAAAAAAATACCATATATGGATACACCAATCATCAATCTATATATAAGTTTAGAGTTAATAACTAAATTTAAATTATATATCCATTTAGGTGTATTTCTATAACTCTTTTGGAAAGAAAACTAGGAATCCTTTTTTGCCCATAAATAAATATATAAATAAAAAGTTGGAGAATCAAAATAGATAATGTCCTCTACTTATTAATAACAACATACCTACTTAGTTTAACATCTTATCCAATGCAAAAAAAAAAAAAGATATCTTGCTAGTAATTAATAGTTTATATTAATTATTCTCATGTTAACTTATTAAACACATGCGATATCTGGTTGATATGATTATGCACTAGTTATTAATAGTATATGTTTCACGTTTTCCCAGGTTCAACCGATCTTAACACAACTCAATTTAGATTACCTATAGGAAGCCAATTTAGTTATTTATCACATTGTGTATTTATTTATTTTCAATTTGGGCTCTTAGTTACGTAAATTTTTCTTTTCGTTTTAGTGGGTAGTTGGTGATGGACCATCAACACATTTTGTACTTTCTTCTTGCCTGGAGAATTTATGTGAATATGATGAAAATATATGGGTCAAGTTTCTTTTTTTTACTTTTATTTTGAGAATAAATAGTGAGAGAAGGGCTATAAATGAAAGAGCTTTGGCTAGATACGAGTCACGAAGAGATGTAATATATTCCCATATTAAGTTAGGTAATAATTATATATGGGAATCAAAAATGTGCACAAATACATTTGCACATCTTTGTGAGGTCTCAACGGTACAAGGAGACTTGGTGCAGCTTGGTAGAGTTACAATTGAGGAGCAAGTTATTGTTTTTTTAAATATACTAGCACATCACACAAAGTATAGGAGTATTCAAGTAAGGTCCTCTAGATCGGATCAAACTTTTGGTGGATATTGTTATAGGGTCTTAGTTGCTGTTTTAAGGTTACAACATGAATTATTTGTCGAGACACAACCAATTCCAGAAAATAGCAGTGAAAGCAAATGGAAATGGTTTAAGGTATACTTTATTTGAGCAATGTAAAATATTAATTACATGTTTTTCATTAGACGTAAGTCATTAAAATTATAATTTTCTAATGAACTTGTAGGGATGTTTAGGTGCCTTAGATGGTATCTATATAGCAATAACACCAAATGCAGCAGATAGACCTAGGTATCTGATAAGTGCTTGTGTGATAAGAATGCGAAGTGTTCTTTCCTTATGATGAGTATTACTTTTATCAGGTTTTAGCGAATATGTGTGCATTTATGTTATTTTCATGCATATAGGGTTGTGAAATCGAATGTTAGAGAAAGAAGCCAATGTAGATCGTGAATGCACCATTTGGAGGAAATCTTGAGAAGGATCAAACGCGAAGACATAAGTGGGGTTCAAAATGCGAGAATGTGTGCCAACCTCCTCGTATTAAAGTTAGCACAATGATTTGCAGGGGCATAAAGGCAGTCACATTTAAGTATTCTGGCTTGTGCATATATAACAAGATCTCCACCAATGTAGCGTTTAATGAAAGAGCAAAGCGATTTACGACATAAACATGTGCCCGTTTGCGTTACCTCGATGAGAACATGGATTCGGGAGTATTTTCGGGCCGATACTGTAGCAATTCATTGTAGTAGGTATTGTTCATAGCCGGGCGAGAAAAGTGATTTCCAGAGAATCCACATAGGTGTGTGGAAATTCCACACACCCGTGTGTTAATTCCATAGGCCCGTGTGGTGAATCCATAGGGGCGTGTGGATTCCCGATTCCAGCCCTATTTAAGGTAGATTTCAGCCCGGATTTCAACATTCTTTTCTCAATGTTTTCCCCAACTTAAGAGAGGGCGGCGGCTAAGGTTTTGAGAGGTATTGGCTAGGGATTAGGAGAGGTTCTACGGCTATGACATCACACTCCATTTGGAAGAAGGTTAGTGGGAGAGCTTTCGTTGGCACCGATCCGGCAAGGTGTATCCTAGGTCGGACAAAGGGACCCTTGAACGAGTAGAGGCTTCTCCATAAGACCATCATCACGATTATCGAGGGGGTTTTCTATGGATTACTTGTTTTTACATTCGATTTCATTGATTGTAACTAGCTCCATGGAGAGCTAAACCCCCTAGTGGGTACTTGGATTTGTGAACCCTAGGATGTATTTGTTTCATTAAACCTTGTTATTATGCTTTCGTTAATTGATATTTTATTTGAGTTCCAATCTTGAATACTTGATTGATTGAATGCTCCCTTAGAGTGACACTAGGGTTGAGAGTTCACCTTGGTAACCCTTGTGAGTGAGTGACACACCACAAGAGTTAGATAAAGCTAGATTAGAGAGGGTTGAGAGGGTGAGTCGAGAGGTAGCGGAGCGTCCCCTTTACCCTCCGGTGTGATTTATCCTACCTTCATTTCCTCGAGTTCTTTGCGGTCATAGTAGAGTGAATGGGCTAAGGGATGACCTTCCGCTGGGGCTTAGTTGCAGAGGCAACGGAGTGAAGCGTTGAAGTGATTTTAGCACCTAGGGCTTAATTGTGACTAGGGACCTTTCGCCTGGACCAAAGGGTTAGGTCTACATCTAGGAAAAGAATTTATCACTTCGAATCCCTAGAACTCATTGCAATTATATATGAGTGCGAGGTTGAGAGATTGTTCAATTTCTCCTCCGGGACATATATAGAGTTAGGCATGGTTGGCCTTATATTTGGGACCATGTATTGAAGGATCTCCATGACTCATTAATGCATTAGTTATAAAGCATCATAGAGGGTTTTGCACTTGAAACGATTGTCCTAGGTGGAACAATATCCGGGTACCCTATTTATATCGATTGCCTTACCTCCCCTTTACTTGTGCTCTCTTTCTTGTCTCTTTTACTTTTGTTACATTACATCTTGTCACACAACTATTATTCACTTTTCGCTTAGTTAAGAAACAATTTAAGTGTTTTTATTCCCTACTCTTTGTGGATATGATACCCACTCATCTAGGATTTATTACTTCGACAAACCAGTGCACTTGCGGGATATACGCAAGGGGCGTTATCAGTATCAAACAAGGACAGGTGCACTTGCAGCAAATGTCTTAGGATTTTGTACCCAAGACATGCTTTTATTCTACGTATTAGGTAGATGATAAGGATCGGCTTTATATTCTAGGTTACTATATAATGCATTAGTCAGGCAAAATAGTTTAAAAGTCCCAATTGGTATGTATATAATTGATCTTTATTGTGTATAGTTCGTTATTAAAAATTTTGGAAATCCTAATACTAAATCTATTTTAACCTTTTAAGGTTCATATTATCTTATTGATGGTGGTTACACAAATGGGGAAGGTTTTCTTGTCCCGTATAGGGGTAGATGGTACCATATTCAAGATTGGGCCACCTACAGAAGCCCACCTCAAAATCATGAAGAGTTATTCAGCTATAAGCATGATCAAGCAAGAAATGTCATAGAGAGATGGTTGGAGCTTTTGGAGAAACGATGGGGTATACTTAGGAGTCCTTCATTTTACCCATAAGAACACATAGTCAAATGATTTTAGCATGTTGTTTACTACGCAATTTTATTCATATTAACATGGAGGTAGATCCTTAGGAATTCGCTCCACTTACAGATAATGAGATGGCAATAGTCGAAGAACCATTAGTCGGAACGGTTGAGCCAAGTAATGAGTGGACTGAAAAGAGATATAACCTTGCTCAAGAATTGTGGAATGATTTTAGGCATACACGTGGACACTAGTGTCGAAGTCATTAGCTAATGGTTGTAAATTTTGTTATGTGATAGCCTTGTCATGAATTTTGCTTAATTATTGTAGCCTTTTTTTTATGTGTTTGACCTGCCCTTTTTTGGCAATATCAAAAATTGTACTTAATTTTGTACTTTTGTTTGCATTGTATAATATGGAGTTCCAAGTTGATTATATGGATGCCATATTTACTATTAGATTTGAAAGCCATGTTTACTACTAGTGATTATTGTTTACTCTAAAATGTTCTCATACAAAAATTATAGGGAAAAAGTTTTTTTTGGGTCATTCCAACAGCTTTGCATTTTTTTTGTAATATTTTTGCAACCATTCATCACTTTCCTCTCTAGGAAAGTGTTTATCACTTTAAATTCATTAAAAAGGTTATTAATTTTTCATGATAGTTCAAAATGGAGAATGAAGGAACTGGGAACATTGAGATGAACAGCGCGTCAAAAATATGAAGACAAAATTGGACAGAGAATGAGGAGTGTATCTTACTATCAATTTTGGAAGAATTAGTGTTGGACAAAATTTGACAGATAATGAGGAGAATACCTTACTATCAATTATGGAAGAATTAGTGTTGACAGATAATGGGACATTCAAGACTAGCACACATGAGGAGGCTACCAAAAGAATGACGACTACCATCGCAGGTATTATTATTACTGTCAAGCAAGTAGTTAACAAAATGAAAAGGTGATCTATAAAACTGAATGAAGTAGTGGACATGATGAACACAATCGGATTTTGTTTGGATGATGCAAGAAAGTGCGACATAGTTGACAGTGAGAAAGTTTTAACAGAATATCTACAGGTACATATGTTATAGTTAATATTATTCTTAAATTTATTGTGCAATTATTATGTGATAGCCAATGTATGTGTGTGTGTTTTCAACTAGTAGTCTAATTCACAATTTTTTTAAACATGTAGAAATATCCAATGGTGGGAAATCATGCAAATAAGGAGATTAAAGAATTCGAAGGATTGCAAGGTGTTTTTGGTAAAGACCATGCTAATGGATGAGGAGCCGAGACAACTGCAGATGTTGTGGAAGGATTGAATGATGACACAAATAATGTCATTGAGACCAATTTAGAGCTTGATGAGGAGCATACTTGGGTGGTACCTACAAAGACTTATATGTCTAATGGACTTAATGTTTATAGGCCCTTCTAAAACGTTAACAAGTGTTGGATGTTGCAAACAAGTTTATTGAGAGTATGGACAATTATATGTCTACTGCAAGATCTGACATATCACTTATTGTGAAAAGAAATGCTAGACCCTCCTATGACAAGAAACTTTAGGTGAGGAGGTAAAGAAGCTTGGTTTGAGCCAGGATGAGGAGGTTGATTTAATGATCAAGTTCTCTCATAAGGCTGAGTATGAGAAATATTTTTGGGAGCTGAATGGTGTCAAAAGGATAAGTTTTGTGAAAAAATTTATGAGATTGTCATAATCTTCGCAAAATATGAGAGGTAGTAAGAGAGGTGTACAGCTTTTGTGAAATTGATGTTTTTGTATCTATAGATGTATGTCTTAAGTTTTCATGATTACTTTTTATGGTTTTTTGGTCTAGTTGTTGATAAACTTTTATAGGTTTCATTGGAACCTATTTTGTTGTAGTTTTTGACAAACTATATATGTTGTGATTGTATTTTATTAATATTAGTTTGTTACATATTTTATTTGCTAAATTTTGGTTCATTCTTGATTTAACCACTGTTTGTGAAAGCTACAAAAATTCTTGTAATAGAGTTGATATACATATATATATATATATATTAATATGGAACTTGTTTTCTAAGATCAAGACAAAGCTAGGGGAAGGCCAAGGTGGAGCACATAATATTATATATTTTTTTACATGTTGATGCACATAATATAAAACAATTATGTTTTTAGTAAAAATATTTATGAAAATTTATTGTTTGGTTCCTTGATATGCTACAAAATAATTTTTATATATATTTTTTTGCAAAAGTATATTGCTTCGCAAATTAAAAATTTTTACAAATTAGTATATATAGTCTTAAAATTTAATAATTTTAGAAAATCATATTTACAAATTTTATTATTTAGTCTCTTGATATTTTGTAAATTTTTTTATATAGTATAAACATTTTGCGAAATTAATTGTTTGGAAAACTGATTTTCTTTAAATTGGTGTATATAATATTACAAATATTGTGGGCTCCTTTTTTTTTTACCCGGCCTTTAATTAGGATTGACAGGTTAAAAATCATGGATCACAAATCAAATTTTAATTATTTTTATATTTAAGATTATTGCAGGTTCATGACTTCTATTAGGGGCAAGCCCCTAATATTAATAACCCCAGACAATGTCATGGGAACCTCCAATTAAGAAACCAATGTGAATGAGAAATGACTGAGCAAACATAAAATTAATTTTTTTATTAATTTCAAAGAGCATGTGAGTACATAATCATGAGCGAGAATATAAAAGTATTAAGAGAATTATTTTTTATCATGCTCTTAAAACTCTTTTTGCATGACTTGGCTGACGCTCTTGACTCCATTGCTAAAAGCATTTTGGAAGACTCTTTAGCTCAGAGACTGTGGCATTCTTTGATTTTTTTTGTGTGGTCATATCTTGACACATCGCATAACTCTCAAGCTGCGGCCACTCTACATTTGTGAGTTGCCAACTTGGTCATCTTTGTTTCTTTAATCGCTGAAGACTCCAGTGTTTTGTACTTATGAAACCTTCAATCCTTTGACTTGTGAAGCTCCTTAAGTCTTTGACTTTCTTTGTGTCTTAAGACTTCAAAGTTGCATTCGTCATTTGTATGAGATATTTAAGTCTTGACTCTTCAATGCTTTTGAGCCTTGACCATCAAATCTTCAAGCCATGACCTTCAACATGATTTGGTCATTAACTTAACAATTTTGACTTTCTATAAAAATGATCTCAAGCTGTAATTATGAACTTGATTTCCATTAACTAAGTCATCAATTGAGTTCTCCAATTCATCTTTGCGAATGAGACCTCACAATGGGTTATAAGAGAATTTTTGTTAATACTTTTTTCGTTTTGATTCCAATGAGTGTCAAAAACCTCAAAGTGAGTTCAAAGAGAAATTTTCATAAAATTTTTCATTTACTTTTTCTTTCACTCCAATGAGTGTCAAAAGACCTCAAAGTGAGTTCAAAGAGATATTTTCATAAAAAAAAATTTATTTACTTTTCTCTTCTCTCTAATGAGTATCAAACGACCTCAAAATGAATTCAAAGAGAGATTTTTATAATTTTTTTTATTTACTTTTCCTTTCACTCTAATGAGTGTCAAAAGACCTCAAAGTGAGCTCAAAGACAGATTTTTCATAACATTTTTTCATTTGTTCTTCCTTTCACTCCAATGAGTGTCAAAACGACCTCAAAGTGAGTTCAAAGAGAGATTTTCATAAAATTTTTCATTTACTTTTCCTTTCACTCCAATGAGTATCAAAATACCTCAAAGTGAGTTCAAAGACAGATTTTCATAGAAAATTTTCATTTACTCTTCTATTCTCTTAATGAGTGTCAAACGACCTCAAAGTGAATTCAAAGAGAGATTTTCATAATTTTTTTAATTTACTTTTCCTTTCACTCCAATGAGTGTCAAAAACCTCAAAGTAAGCTCAAAGAAAGATTTTTCATAACATTTTTTCATTTGCTCTTTCTTTCACTCTAATGAGTGTCAAAACAACTTCAAAGTGAGTTCAAAGAGAGATTTTCATAATTTTTATATTTACTCTTCCTTTCACTCCAATGAGTGTCAAAAGACCTTATAGTAAGTTCAAAAAACTTTTTTACCTCTACCCCTAAGAGTATCAAGAACTCAAGGTAGGTTTGGAGAAATTATACAAATATTGTCTGCACCCCCAAAATTGTCAAGACCTCAAAGTAGGTTTGGAGAAATTATATAAATTTTGTCTCTACCCCCATGAGTGTCAAGACCTCAAGGTGGGTTTGGAGAAATTATTTAAATTTTGTCTCTACCCCCAAGAGTGTCAAGACATGGCTAAAAATTTAGTAGGCCACTGTACTATGGCAGTTTTTCACTTTGCTCACTGAATTTCAATTTGTTTCTTTCCAATCATTCTACATTGATTTTATTTCGCCGGGAGGTCACCCAAGAGATTCCAATGAATTTTTGCTGAGCTGGCCACCGGAGTAACACGTCATCCTTTAAATTAAATATATTTATGCCACGCTGGATGGGTACAAGTCATGAAGGTAACAGTGCAATCCACGTCAGGCTGCCATGTGTGTTACTTAATCCAACTCAGCATAGACTTTCAACTTTCCTTCCTTGAGAGAGACCCCACATCTCGATCTTTCACCGCCCGAGACTAGGGATTCTTCATCGGTGGGCCCCTTCTTCACCAGTGAGAACATCCTTCATCGGCGGAGTACTGCACACAGAAACGTGGAAGGAGGAAGAGAGTAGAACCAGGGGAAGAAAAGATCATCCTAGCTCCATCGGCAACATTATTCGACCAAAGGAGAGACAGGAGAGCATCATCTCGTGGCCCGTATGGCAAGGTTTAGCAGAGATTGTGCACCATGAGTGGGTCTTGGCACATAAGACGAGAGAATGATGATGGGCCAGAGTATTGTAAGCTTTGTTCTGATGCATTCTTGGAATTTTTTTTTAGATTCATTTTAGGGGTTAGGTTATGTTAAACTTAGGATTTCATTGGCCATAGAAAGAATCAGCTCTAGGAAGAGAGAGGTTTGAGTTGTGGGCCCACAAGTGTACGGGATCACCAAGTAATACCCTATGAGTGACAAAGGGGTCGTTGACAAGGTCCCCTTGCGTATATCCCGCAAGTGCACGGGTTTGTCGAAGTAATAATCCCGGGTGAGTGGGTATCGAATCCACAGGGAGTAGGGAATAAAAACACTTAATTCGCTTCTTAGCTATGTGAAAGATCAATAATGATAATTGTGACAATGATTCAATTCTCAAAAGTAAAAGCAACAAGCAAGAGAGCACGAGTAAAGGAGGAGGTAAGGCAATCGATAAAGATGGGGTACTCGGATAATGCTCCACCTGGGATAATTGTTTCAAGTGCAAGAACCCTCTATTATGCTTCCTAATCAATGCAATGGTGAGTCGTGGAAATCCTTAATAACGTAGCCCCAAATCTAAGGTCAACTATGCCTAACTCAATACATGTCCCGGAGGAGAAATTAGATAATCTCTCAACCTCGCACTCGCATAGAGTTGCAATGAGCTCTAGGGATTCCAAGTGATAAATCTCTTCCTAATTATAGACCTAGCCCTTCGGTCCATGTAGAAGGTCCCTAACCACGATTAAGCCCTAGATACAAAGATCACCTCAGAGCTTCACTCCGTTGCACGGGCAACTAAGCCCCAGCGGAAGTTCATCCCTTATACCATTCACTCTATTATGGCCGCAAAGAACTCGAGGAACGGAGGTAGAATCTATCACGTCGGAGGGGAAAGGGGACGCTCATGTACCTCTTGACTCACCCTCTCAACCCTCTCCAACCTAGCTTTGTCTAACGCTCGTGGTGTGTCACTCACTCACAAGGTTACCAACAAGAACTCTCAACCATAGTGTCACTCTAGGGGAAATGTTCATACAATCAAGCATTCAAGGTTGGAACTCACAATAAATATCAATTAATTGAAAGCATAATAAAGAGATTCAATGAAACAAATACATCCTAGGGTTCACAAATACCCAAGTAGCCCCTAGGGGTTTAGCTCTCCATGGAGCTAAGTAAAATCAAAGAAATAGAATGTAAAAGCAATGAATCCATAGAAAAACCACCTCGATAGTCGTGTCGATGGTCTTGTGGAGAGTCCTCTACTTGTCGTCCAAGGATTCCCTCGTCCGGTATAGGATACGCCTCAACGAAAGCTCCCCTACCAACATTCTTCCTCAGGAATAACGATGTCGGAGCCGTAGAACCTCTCCAAAACCTTAGGCAATACCCCTCGAAACCATAGCCGAAGCCCTCTCTCAAGTTGGGAAAAAGATGGAAAAAAGAATACTAAAAATCGTGGTGAATCGGCTTTTAAATAGAAGTCGGAATCGAGCGACTACAGGCGTGGATACTTCACACGCCCATGTGGAATTTCCACACGGGGTGGATAATTTCCACACGCCCGTGTGGATTCTCACGAACTCCGTTTTCCCTGCCGGTCGTGAGCAGTCTTTGCTACGATGCTTTCTATAATGTTCTCTGCAATGCCACGCTATCAGATACCGCCTAAATAGCCTCCCGAATCCATACTTTCATCGGGAGTACGCATAGCGGGCACACGTTCACGTCGTGGATCATTTGCTTCTTCAATGATAGACAAGTTGGTGGAGCTCTTGTTCTATGTGCATAAGTCAGAATGCTCGAGTGTGACTGCCTTTGTACCCCTCCAAATGGATGTGCCAACTAGAATACGAGGAGGTTGGCACACACTCTAGCATCTCACACCCGACCTATGTCTTCGCGTTTGAACCTTAGCAAGATTTCCTCTAAAATTAGTGCATTGTCCTCCACATTGGCTTCTTTCCTTCATACTCGGCCTCACAACCCTGCCTGGATGAAAGTAACATAAAAACACACATATTAGTGTAAAAACCAAAAAAAGTAATGCTCAACATAAGGAATGAACGCTTCGCATTCATATCGCACAAGCACTTATCAAACTCCCCCACACTTAAGCTTTTGCTTGTCCTCAAGCAAAAATTAGACATTCTGTGCATAGATGAAGGAAATATTGGAAGTGCTTGGCCTTAGGTTCACCAAAGTGTATAGAGAGAGCATTCTACAAGTAAGGGAAATTTCAACACTAAATATGAAAGATCAAAGCTCTAGCTAAAAACTTGAATCAAAAAGGGCAACAAACCCCAAATCGTGTACGTGTATGAACTCACTCAAAACAACCCAAGGTAAACTCCTCAAAGTTCTAAGTACAAGGGACTTATTTTTCTACAAAAGTAACAGTAATTTCAAAGATGGTAGTAGCTTCACACATCCTCTAACGTAGCCCTTTCCAAAGCGGCCACTATGGTGGCTTTCACACTTTAGAGGTGGTAGCTCTTTCTACCGGAGTGGTAGATTTCACTCATCCTATGAGATAGCTCTTTCTCTCATTAGGGCATAACTAGTATCCGACTTATGAGAGTAGTTTCATACTTCATAGGTGGTAGCTCTTTCCACCCAACAAGCACAAATAAACAATAAAACTATTTTTTTCTTTCTTTTCATTTTCCATTTTTTTTTCAGAATTCAACACAAGAAACAACTATAACTAGACCCTTTAACATCAAACTTGAGTTTCCAAAAGGGTCTAATAAGTGAGTAGTGCACTGAGTGTAAATTGGGAAAAAATTCCTAGAAATTCAAGCAAAACTAGAGCATGAAAATATTCAATGTTAAAAATTCTCCTTAACATAAGAATATGATCATTGCAACTAAGGTGAACCGCCATTGGCTATGTGAGCATGTATATCAATCAAGAACAATAAAAAGGATGTGTGCACTATGAACCGCCATTGGCTATGTGTACACATGCAAGCTCACTCAAAATATATAAATGAAGTGCAAATGTGGGAGAAGTAATCAAAACAATACTTCCCTGAATCCTAGTGTCGCGTTTGATGGAGCTAAATCCTTGGGAGTAATGTTCCGACGGGTTGTGAAGCTCACATGGCCAAGTGGCAAAGCACTTTGGCCATGCCCATGACTAAGTCTCAATTCTCATGATGACAAGACCATCTGCACGCATACACGAGGGGGTTCGATGAAGCTCAATAAAAAAACAAAAATATCTCGAGTATATAAAAAGATAGACAATGAATACAACTTGAGATGCAAAAATGAAAATAAACTAAGAAGGAAAATCCTACGAGTGAACAAGTCTAAAAATAAAAATGCAAAAAAAGTAAAAATGAAGTAGAGTTAGAGTGTCGATGTACGCCCTCGGGCTCTGAGTCTGTCTTGTTGGTGAAGATGCACATGGTGGATCCACCGATTACTAGGGTAGAGGATGAGGGGCGCGATGAGATCTTGAGGGTCTGGATCTCAATAAATCTCATAGAAAGTTAAACAGGCCATAAGATCTGTATACTGAGCTAACTGTATAGTGCGGAGCTCCGCTACCTCGGTCCAAATCTCTCTCACAACGCTCTCTAGGGTATCTTCCCCAGTTCTCCTCTGCTCCTAGTGGTCTCTAGGTTAGCTATAGCAAGAATATAGACCCCTGGCTCACATCTCCGTACCAACTCCATCATCCTGATCGTCTCAAACGCAAGAGGGGTAGGCACAACTGTCCTCTCAGCACCACGTAAAGCATCCCCCAAACCCATTCCCAAGATGAGCCTAGTGATGTAAGGGCCAGGAAATAATAAACCCACTCTCATAGGCTGACCCAGGTGTCTCAGAATATCCGTTAATATGCACCCCAAGTGAATCGGCACATTGCGGGCCATGGAGTATAAAAAGAACAAATCCTGCCTGGTCAGAACAGCTGTGTTATTGCTCGACCTGATACAGACCTGCTGATAACTGCGTGTAAATACCTGTAGCTTGACCAGGATAGGCTAGTGGCCTTCGACATCCCCGATTCATACTCCCCATGTCCACAGAGAATCCTATACGCATGATGTGGAGTTCTCGATCACGGAAAATCCAGCAGTAAAGCGTCCATACTCCCATCATGCACCGTATATGCGACATCGTTCGAGGCCCATCCAGATCGAAAAATTCGAGTGACACTCATGGAAAATAGATGTCCGAATGCCTAAAACTGTATAGCCTCCATAGTGTCAAATCTCCCATGCATCAAATGAAACTCAAACGAAGCTAAAACCTCAAGCGTCAAAGCACGGTAAGCTGGCTCACTGATCGTCAATAGCCTCTTTCAGCTTCCTACTGCTAGCATCTCATCAATTTTATTAGCTAGCTCGTCACCCCGCTGAATATCTCAAAGCACTTGCAAATCCGCGAAACAAGTTTGACCAAAACCAAGTGCTGAAAGTCTCTCAAATCGAGCTTGATGCTCGGTATTTGAGAATTCCATGTGTATTGGCTCGGCTGGGGTGATTCTGAGACGCTTTACTTCGTTTTTCTTCACGCGAGGTGCCAATCTGTAGTACAAAAAGAGGCAAACGATCAAAGAAGCTCAAAAGCAGTATACTGCAGAATTCCACACGGGTGCACAACAATTCTCATGAATTCAACTTAAAACAGTGTCTAGACGCTTTCTAAACATACACCAGGCATTGTAAAAATGAAACTTTGCAATTAAAGAAATTTAATCTGTGAAAAAAAACAAGAGTTGGCGAAGGAAAGAGGATAAAAAGGTTACTGAAGAAATAAATGTGAAAACTTTGAAAATCGGAACGATATGTGAAGAAAAATCCTCCAAAACGACGATGAGCGGTCGAGAAGATGATCACAAGTACTTTTCAGGCGACTAGAGATGAAGAACGAGACGGATCACAGGGTTTTTAAGGAAACAATCGCATCTCATGGAATTTTGTGCATCCACATGGGCGTGCGGAAAATACCCATGCCCGTGTGCTTCATTACAAGAGAGCCCGCGAGGCGCACGCTGCGCCCACTATGCGCTCTCGGGAAAAACACTTTTTGACTCGATCGCTCTACGCACAGGCGTGTGGAAAAATACCCACGCCCGGTGCGTCCGATCCAGGGGAAGCCGCGCGCCCCGTGGCTTCTCTGAACATCCGAGAAAAAAATACCAAGTGTTATACGCGTCCGTGCGGAAATTCCGCGCAGGCGTGGACATTCACATACCCAACTCACGAGGGCGACCCACACGCCCTTGTGTTTTCTCGGGATGGAGAGAACTCCTCTGTAGAGTTTTGCACGGGCGTGTGGAAATTACCCACGCCCGTGTGTAATTCCCAAGGTCGCCCACGGGGGCGAGTCCACGCCCCTGTGTGCTCTCGGGATAATCTGCCCAATTCTGCAGGATTTTACACGCCCGTGAGGAAATTACACACGGCCGTGTGAAAGTCACATGGTCATTCACAAGGGCCGCCGCACGCCCATGTGCCTTCTCTGGATGAGCTCGCAATACAAATCCACGGGCGTGCGGAAATTCCACACCCCCGTGTGTCTTGCCTTAGAAAAACCTGTAGGCTCTGTAGAAAATTTCTGAACATGTTCACACACTCAGAGCCTGCCTAATATGCAAGTTTTACCAATGAAAAACATGGAATAAAGCTCAAATGACATAACTTCACCAATTCCACATGAAAACACACGATTAATATTCAAAGTTCACAAGGAAATCTCAGCACAAGCAACTAAAAAATTAAGACACCAACACTTAACAATTTATTCATGCAAAACACTACATTATTCAACTAAGAAAAACAGTAACCACTTGGGTTGCCTCCCAAGAAGTGCTTGTTTAACGTCACTAAGCTTGACGTACCTTGTCTTACCTCACGGGGGTTCGTGAATGAGAGTTGCCCTCTTACCCATGGCTTGAAAGCATGATGTGCAAAGTCTCTTGAGGGTAGAAGGTGAATTATCAAGCTTCAGACCACCTAACAAAGATTCGTCCAACTTCTTCGGTTCATGTACGTCTCCAACAGCCTTGGAGTGTTTTCGGTGGCGTCTCCTAGCCTTCTTTATTTTCCAGAGCACTTTCTTCAAGATCCCCGGGGTAGATGGTACTTCTTCTGTCGAACCAAGCATCATTACTTCTTCATAATCCTCCTCTTGGTCGAACAAACCTTCATACGGATCCGGATTGAACATCTCCTGCATGTATTCATCAACAATCTCATTAGTAGTGTCTAGAAAATACAATCTCCTGCAAAGTCATCCGAGTTGGCCTAGGCTCGCCCAAGCCTAGCTTTTGAAAGAAGGTGTATGGCATGACGTTGATACTGGCCCCTGAGTCCGCCAACTCCATTTCCTCACCATGATTGCCAATATTACACGAAATGATGAAGCTTCCCGGGTCTTTCTTCTTGTTCGGCATGTTCTTTTGCAACACTGCCGAGCATGAAGCATCTAAAATCACTGAAGCACTTTCCTCCAACTTCCTCTTGTTAGTCAACAAGTCTTTCAAGAACTTCGCATACTTAGGCATTTGGGCCAATGCCTCAACAAAAAGAATATTGATGTGGAGTTGCTTGAACAAACTCAGGAACTTCTTGTACTGTTCATCCCCTTGGTCATTTTTCAATCTAGAGGGATAAGGGATTCTTGGCTTGAAAGGTGGGGGTGCTATCTCTTTCTCTTTGCTTGTCCCCTCTTCTACCTCTATAACCTCGGGTGCGTGTTCTTTTGGCTTCTCACTCGGAGGCCTACCTTCAACCTCACGACCACTTCTCAAAGTGATCGCCTTCACGTGCTCTCTAGGATTGGTCTCTATATTGCTCGGCAAGCTTCCATGTGGCCTTTCAGAGAGAGACTTCGCAATTTGCCCCACCTGATTTTCAAGGTTATGCAAAGAGACGGTGTGGTTGCGAAGTGTAGAGTCGACTGATTCAAACCTTGTATTTGCTGATTGTATAAATTTAGTCAAGTGCTTCTCTAGGTCACTCATTCGGGTTTCCAAACCTAAGACTCTGTTTTCCACCTGAGGGGCTTGTTGTTGGAAACCCGGTGGGCCCATGGCCTTTTGTGGACCTTGATTACTCCATGAGAAATTGGGATGATTCTTCTGACCCGGATTGTAGGTATTGCTATATGGGTTTCCTTGAGGTCTCATGCCATTACCTACAAAATCAATGTTCTCCACCGAAGAACCATCACCAATAGAGATCGGGCAATCGGAGGGAGCATGTCCTCCACCACACCCATTGCAATTAGTCACGGCCGCCACTCTATTTGAAGTTAGAAGATCTAACTTCTTACTCAAACTCTCCACTTGAGCTGCCAATGAAGTTTTCCCATGTCTCGAATAGAGACTCCAATTCCAACTGAACAAAGGATGATATCTCGTTCCTAAGCTTTGTTGATTTTCCAGGAGGGAAATAACGGGCTAGAAAAGCTTCTACCATCTCCTCCCATGTGGTAATTGACGCTCTAGGTAACAAGTGTAGCCACTGCTTCGCTCTCCCCTTTAGGGAAAATGGGAAGACTCTCAACTTGATGGCATCATCCGTCACAACGTTTATCTTCAGCATATCACACACCTCGAGAAAACTCTCTATATGACTATTTGGATCCTCATCGGCTAAACGGTTAAACTGTGTGGATTGCTGCAACATGTGGATGAATGTCGGCTTCAACTCAAAGTTCTGAGCTGTAATCGGGGGACGCACAATACTCGATTGTGTCCCCAATACTGAAGGTCTGGCATAATCGGATAATGTTCACCGTTGCTCATTATGTTCTGCCATGTTTTCATATTCTTCGGCATCCAAATCAACTAGATTAGACTGTTCTTGCACAGGCTCTTTCCCTTTTCTTCTAAGTTTACAATCAAGCTCGGGATCCCCTTCAATCAATATTGAGGGATTCCCTCGGGTCATAACCTGAAGCTGCACCGAAAAAGAAAGAAAAAGAAATCAGAACGATGATAGAATAAGAAGATATGAAATAGAATGTATGGTGAAATAGCTAAGAAAACAAAGTGTAAAGTATCTCTAAACGCCTATTCCCCGGCAACGGCGCCAAAAACTATGCCTCCTAATCAATGCAATGGTGAGTCGTGGAAATCCTTAATTACATAGCCCCAAATCTAAGGTCAACTATGCCTAACTCAATACATGTCCCGGAGGAGAGATTAGATAATCTCTCAACCTCGCACTCGCATAGAGTTGCAATGAGCTCTAGGGATTCCAAGTGATAAATCTCTTCCTAATTATAGACCTAACCCTTCGGTCCGGTAGAAGGTCCCCTAACCACGATTAAGCCCTAGATACTAAGATCACCTCAGCGCTTCACTCCGTTGCAGCGCAACTAAGCCCCAGTGAAGTTCATCCCTTAGACCATTCACTCTATTATGGCCGCAAAAGAATTCAAGGAGCGGAGGTAGAATCTATCACGTCGAGGAGGAGAAGGGGCGCTCACTGCCTCTCGACTCATCCCTCTCAACCCTCTCCAACCTAGCTTTTGTCTAACGCTCGTGGTGTGTCACTCACTCACAAGGTTACCAACGAGAACTCTCAACCCCTAGTGTCACTCTGGGGAAATGTTCATACAATCAAGCATTCAAGGTTGGAACTCACAATAAACATCAATTAATTGAAAGCATAATAAAAAGATTCAATGAAACAAATACATCCTAGGGTTCACAAATACCCAAGTACCCACTAGGGGTTTAGCTTCCCATGGAGCTAAGTACAATCAAAAAAATAGAATCTAAAAGCAATGAATCCATAGAAAAACCCCCTCGATGGTCGTGTCGATGGTCTTGTGGAGAGTCCTCTACTCATCATCCAAGGATTCCCTCGTCCGGTATAGGATACGCCTCGACGGAAGCTCCCCTACCAACCTACTTCCTCAGGAATGACGATGTCGGAGCTGTAGAACCTCTCTAAAACTTCACACACCCATGTGGAATTTCCACACGGGGGTGGATAATTTCCACACGCCCGTGTGGATTCTCTGAACTCCTGTTTTCCCGGCCGGCTGTGAACAGTGCTGCTACAGTACTTTCCTATAATGTTGCTGCAATGCCCTGCTACAGTACCCTGCCTAAATAGCCTCCCGAATCCATACTTTCATCGGGGTAACGCAAACGGGCACACGTTCACGTCGTGGATCATTTGCTTCTTCAATGATAGACAAGTTGGTGGAGCTCTTGTTCTATGTGCATAAGTCAGAATGCTCGAGTGTGACTGCCTTTGTACCCCTCCAAATGGATGTGCCAACTAGAATACGAGGAGGTTGGCACACACTCTAGCATCTCACACCCGACCTATGTCTTCACGTTTGAACCTTAGCAAGATTTCCTTCAAAATTAGTGCATTGTCCTCCACATTGGCTTCTTTCCTTCATACTCGGCCTCACAACCCTGCCTGGGCAAAAGTAACATAAAAACACACATATTAGTGTAAAAACCCAAGAAAAGTAATGCTCAATATAAGGAATGAATGCTTTGCATTCATATCGCACAAGCACTTATCAGTCGTAGTATTCCACGGGGCTAAGGAGCTCCTATTACTCCTCCATCACTTATTTTCTAACCTTACAACTCAAACATGTTCTTACTCTAGTACGTGGAATAACGTAATTAAGAATACAAGTATAGCAGCCCCACAACAAGCAAGAAAATCAAAAGAGCAATAATGATAAGAATAGGCCTAGGGATGAGGATTCCCAAGAGGGATTCATCATGATGTACGGATGCATTAGAATAGATGACATGGGTGATTTAGGCCGACGGACCTCAACAATAGTTCAACCCCGATTTCTCGGTAGTCAAACCCTAATCCCATACAAATGATGACAAGGATTTCTCCTTAGTCATATTCCTATGATTGCATTAAGTACATGGAGATCGCGAAAATAAAGATGCACTTAACCTAGGTTCATCCTCACGGTTCGGAGGGGCAACATGCATCCAATTTCTCAGCATGTTGGTCAAGGATCTCCCCTTTTAGCTCAATGATGATCTAGTACACTTGAGTAAGTCACGTTTACGTATACAACTCAAATAAGAACTAAGGATTTCTCCATATTATAGTTCTAGGCATGAAACAACATGAGCTAAACTAGAAATCACACCAATGCATTCCAAATAAAAGTGAAGCATCCAAAATACACGATGAACCCCCCCAAGGTTCACCTACATCCGGTGCCCTTGGGGGTCTAGTGTGCCATCATACAAATAAATATCTCAAACACAACAAAAGCAAGAGGTAAATGCATAAATGGCACTCCCTAGTCCGAATGATGAAGAGGAGGGAGAATGCCGGCCTAATGATGGTTCTTCTAGCCCTAAAGGTGCAGAATGCTTCTCCTCCCTTGATGATGAAGCTTCCCCTTGAATTTCAAGCCCTTGATCTTCCCAAGCTTCAAGCCAAATCTCCCAAGAATATGATGTCTTTGTTTCTCTCATTCCTCCCAAGTGGTGGCTGCCAAGAACCCCCCAAAGTCTCCCCCCAAAAAGTCCTCTTTTCTTTCCCCAAAAATGCCTTTTATACCCCTCATCATCAATGCCAAGATCCCTCAATCCCGAGTGGAATCCCAAGCTTAATGAGGACCTTGATAAGTGCTTGAGTAGACATATTTTTATATATGTTTTACATGCATTGAGCATCATTTTTACTGTGGTTTATGTCTCATATTGTGTATTTGGTGTTCTTTTATGCATATAGGTTGTGAATGCCTTGAAGAGTAAAAAAAGGAAGCAAAGATGGGCTATAAAGACACAATGTTGGGAGTTCTTGTTCAATTCAAGGACCAAGACACAAGAGCAGTTCATAAAGCGTGGAGATGTGTGCCAACTTCCAAGAAGATTCAAGTCAATTCACCATTTGGAAGGGCACAAAGGCAGCCACATCTTCATATTCCTTCTCTTTGTGAAGATTGCAAGACCTCTCAAAGATACGTCGATGAAGAAAAAGTTTTATAGCCTACCACATGGACGTGTGCCCGGACATGCGGCCTTAAGAGAAGAGTGTTCGGATCGCGTTTTGTGAAAATTACTGTAGCAATTTCACTGTAGTTTCACCGTAGCGAGAATTCACTCGCTCACGCGGCGCGTGGAAATTCCAGCGCGCCGTGGAAATTCCCTGCAGCCCCACACGGGCGCGTGAGGGCACGTGAGTGACGCGATCTAAGGCCTATAAATAGCCGTTTTGCCCTATTCTTTCTCATCTTTTGTGCGGCTCTTGAGGGGTGAGACGGCTAGGGGTTTGGAGAGGAGGTCTTTGCGGCTTTGGAGGCGCTTCGTCACCAACTTTGATCGATTCCTCCTCCGTCATAGCATCAAGGAAGCCACCGGTGAACCTAGCTTCGGAGTGGGTCCTTCAAGACGTCGAAGCTCTCCATCAAGGCCATCAGTTCATACATAAGGGGGTTTATTTCTATGGTTTTAATGTACTTTCATTCATTGATGGTGTGTTTTGTATGTTGCTCCATAGAGGGCTAAAACTCTAGAGGGTATTTGGGCTTGTGAACCCTAGGATTCTCATCTTTCGTGGATTTGCTTTGTGTTTCTATTTAATCCGAGTTTGATTAAGTTTCATTCTTGATTGTTTAATGCTTGCTTGCCTTATTGATCTTATGGTTATTTGGTTTGCATGATTTGTTGCCTTGGTGGGAGAGAGATCTCCATTAGGGTTAGAACCTCAAGATTGAAGAGGGTTGAGAGGGTGAATCATGAGATAGTGAAGTATCCCCTTTCCCCTCCGATTGGTGTATTCTATCTCCATTCCCTAAGCTCTATGCAACCATATTTGGTGGGAGGCGTGAGATTGCTCGATTTCTCCGCCGGGACCTTGTAGGGGGTTAGGATCCTTCACGGGAATTAGGGTTGGATCAATCTTTAGGAATTGGATACACAATTTGGAATCCCTAGAGTGCTGCGGTCATATGTGGTGTGAGGTGTTGAGATTGAGCGATTTCTCCACCGGGACCTCGTTGGGGACTAGTATCGGTGATCTAGAGATAGACCCGATTATGTTTGGATTTCCACGACTTAACTTACTCATCATAGAAACACTTTGCTTATCCGGTACCTAATACCCGAATCCTAGGGGAGCAATGCCCGAATACCCCACTTTTCTTTCGATTGAGATTCTTCCTCCATTTTACCCTTGCATATTAGTCTTCGGGTGTTCATCTCTTCGCACATTAGATCACCACACTATCCCATTATCATTAGGCTAGATAGCAGAGAAGAAGTTAGTACTAGTAGCCCTGTTCCCTGTGGATTCGACTACCCGACTCACCGGGTATTTATTACTTCGACACCCGTGCACTTGCGGTACACACACGCATATTCGGACGTGTCAGACCTCATTGACCTCCTCATTGACACTGTTCGGGGTAAGAAAACTCCTCAAATGCACTCCAAATAGTACCCATACTGACTCAATGAGCACCTCATTGAGCCAGTATGCCTTCAATCAATCAACTTCCTTTGTGCTACAGTGATCATCCCTGGCTCTGTACCGGGAAGCATTGAGGCCGTATGCCATGATTCGATTTCTGTCTTGGAAACTCTGCAGGTGCTACAATGGCAGCTACAGTGATCTTGTTATAGTGTCTATGCTACAGCGCCACTACTACAGTACTCCTGCTACAGTACTTTACTACAGTGAATGCGCTACATGTCCTCCATGGCGCTTCCATGCCCTGCAAAACAAATAACACACGATTAAGCATTAAATGGGCATCAATTCTTATACAAATACATACTATACGCAACAAATACATATACTAAAATACGTACATTTAGACACTTATCAAATATCCCCACACCTAAGCATTTGCTTGTCCCTAAGCAAACACATCATGAAAAACAAAGATAATGATAAGTGGCATTGGAAAATGATAAATAGATAATGAGTTACAAACATTAAGCATAAAAGAAAGATCCTGTCTCACCTCTTATATGTTTGTGCCATGTGTGTGAACCTTGTATTTCATCTGCCCTGACCTGGTCCAGCCTACTGACTTCAATCAGTACAACTCCAGATGCTAATCACTCCACATGCAAAGAGTACTACGTCCTAAAATGCTAAGTGCTACTTCAATGAGCAAGTAAGATCCTTCCAAGTCTTGAACTCGAACTAACTCCCTATTCTTCTCAAAACCTCTAGTAGGTAGCCAAAAAGATCACTAGGGTTTTTATTTTCATTTCATTTCATTTTTTTCTTTCTTTTTCAAGTCCAACTAACATAGACTGCACCAAAAAATCTTTCTGGAGTGTGCACATGCTGGTTAGGCACAAGAGCCACCCAACTACTCGATTACAGTCTACATAGACGCATTCATGCTTCATTAGCAGAGGAATAGTGACATAGACTCTTTTTTTTATTTTCATTTTCACATTCATCCTAGATCATATCTTCAGACTACTCTACATACCACAAAATTAGGGCTAGCTCAACAAGACTCAGAAGTTCTTAAGAGTTCATTGAATGAAGGAACTTAGTACTCTAAGACCAAATACTCAAAGTTGTGTGTTAAGCATACAAGAGAGTTAGAGTAGTCATGCTGGCTATTCCCAGGGCATCAACACAAGATTCAATGCACAAGACAATACTAGAGGTGAAACAAGATTCAATAGAGTACAACAACAAGTATGTAACTCAAATCGATAATTAAACCATGCTAGAAGAGTCTTACAATAATGAACAAGCCATCATGGGTACACTAGCATGTAAATAATCACCCTAATACATACAATACACCCATCCCCACACCTAGTGTTGTACATTGTCCCCAATGTACACTAATCATGAAAAACATAATAATATATGCAATGAAACAATAGAGGAGGGTGGAACGAACTTCCCCAGTTATTCTTGTGCATCCGGCGAGATGTGACCCGAACAAAAGGTGTTGCAAGCGTTGCATGTCGGGTCCGGCTTCCATAAAATATGGGAAGGCTCAACAAGCTCCCTTAACGCCCTGCATGGCATAAAGGGGCATCATCATTCCAAACAAAAATTTAAGATTGCAAAAATAAATACTAGAGAGTAGTCCAAACACACAAGTACTAGATACAGAGTAGCAAAGTTGTACACAATGTTGGTAGGGTATCCCCTCCCCAACTTATTCAAGGCAAACAAACACACGTGCATCAAAATAAAGAAACAAGCTGCAGAAATAAAAACAAATGTCCATGCTCAGAAATGAAAGCTGTCATTAAACGGTGCTGCAGGTGGTGGGGGAATGGAGCAGGAAGCAGTAGTAGCCTGAGATGATGATCCATGGGAGGAGATGATGAACTGCTAAAAGTGCTCTGTGAGCTAGCACTGATTCTGTAAAATCTGATAGATCTGTCCACGCATCTCGCGCTGCTCATGACGGATCGCCTGAATATCATCCTCCATACCCTTGAATCTAGAGTTAAAGTCTGGTGGGAATGAGGCGACAGGTGGGTCCTGAGTGGGTGCATCATCAGACTCAGACTCAGACTCATGATGGTCCTGCCGACTGGATGTTCCTGTGGTCAAGTGCGAAGCAAGTTTACATGTGGCACCCTTCTTCTGTAACAACCCAATTGCTCGCAAGACAAGAGCTCCAAGAGGTGCCACTTCCCCAACCATAGTCATGCCTCGAGTACGGTCCAATAAATTCATGCCTCGAATCAACCTTGTGATGTAGGGCCCCGCAAAGATGGCTCCTAGACAAACAAACTGAGCCTGATGGATGATTGATTTAATAATAAGATACCCAAGATGGACAGGGTACTCCTTAAGGATGCCATACATGGTGAACAAGTCGGACTGTGTAACTACACCCGTGCTATCCTTCCGACCTCCAATAGAGCGAGTAATGAGGGCATGAATGTATCTATGCAGAGGGTTCACCAAGAGAGTAGCCTTCCGCGTATTTTTCATGTCACTTGGCGCTAAAGAATTCCAATACTTGCTTGCATTCATGCCAAGTGGATAATCAATGCGGGGCCGATTAAGCAACGAGGCACCCAAATCATATCTTCATGTCCTCATGGCGCTTATGTGCCCTGCAAAATAAATAACACACAATTAAGCATAAAACGGGCATCAATTCTTATACAAATACATGTTATATGCAACAAATACATATACTAAAATATGTACATTTAGACACTTATCAGGTTTAATGTCATGATCTCATCTGTGTATTTAATTTTCCATGTTTGCTCTCAAATATCTTATATGTTTATTTATTTGCCATTTCATGTCTGGCCACTCCTGTAGAAATTGTTTTATGGAATACTACTTTACTATATGTTCTTCCTACTTGGATGTTGTTTTATAAAAGACATTTGAGTTGTTTAAGTTTTGTCCACTTGTTATGTTGATGGAGTTAATATCAATATGATACTTGATTAACTGAGATTGATGTTTAAACATGTGGTGTTAACTATTAAAAAACCGGAAATTTTTGTTTTTGAGATCTATTCAGTGAAACTTCACAATAAAAAAAACCCACCAATGAGAGATTAATGCTATGTATCCTCTCTTATCTATTGATTGTCTGTGGAGATTATATGATGTAATATAATTCCATGCTTATGATTATTGATGGCAATTGAATGTCAAAATTAAGATTTTATTGAGAGTACAAATAATGAACCTGTGTTCTATGCAGGTTGACAATTTAATGATGGTGGGTTGTTTAATGAACATGTGGTTTTCTTGTTTGAGATTATATGAACCTTTCTTTTATTGTTTGAGATTATATGAACCTATCTTTTATTGTTTGAGATTATATGAACCTGTGTTTTCTTTTTTGGGATTAACTGAAATACCAAGGATAAGTGTGAACATCAGATAATTGTCACAGAATGTGTTTTGTGCAGTTTAGATGTTGAGATAGATCATTCCTCATGGTCAATCCTAAAGTTTCGCTTGTGTGAATCAACTTTTTGTTTTGAGTCAGTTTGCTTCTGAAACTCTATTTATGCTCCAACTGTCTTTTCTTTGGAAAGTTTCTATAAATGCAAATTATGTTCTTGATGGTTCTTCTTACATGGAAATGTAAATGGACTATAACAGAGTGAAAAAGCTAGAAAGATAGTTGTAGATTAGGACTATAACATCATTTCATTTATTGCAACCTGCTTCATTCAATTTTTATGTTTCCATAATATTCAGCATACATCATGTGTACTAGATATGAATTTAATGATTAACATGTGGCTTATGTTCTTCATTAATTTTATTTTTTTTTCACTTAATCTACCCCATAATGTGTTTGCTGGTGAATGGTAAATCTACAAAACCAAAATTGACCTTAAAGGGCCTCCAAAATGCAATTGAAGAATTGTTCCCATATGCTGAAACATAGGTTTCGTGTAAGGTATTTGCATACAAATTTCAGGAAAAAATTTAGAGGCAAAGCTCTTAAGGACCAAATGTAGTCTTATGCTAGGTCCAGTTGCATACTTGCATTTAACCAAGCTATGGACACTCTGAAAGTTATGTCACCAGATGCACACAAAGTTTATGAAAAACATTGACCCTATTCATTAGAGTAGGTTACACTTTAAGTCAAAATTTAAGTGTGATATGTTACTCAACAACCTATGTGAGTGCTTCAACAGCACTATACTTGTGGCTAGAACCAAAGGCATAGTTAGCATGAATGAAATGATAAGAACACAACTCATGACTAGAATCCAAAAGAGAAGAGATGCAATGAGAAAATGCACAATAGAACAATGCCCTAAGATTCTCAAGAAGTTGGAAAAAGCAAAACAACTTAGCTGGTCATGTAAGACAACTTGGGATGGTGGTGATAAATGCCAGGTTGTATGTAAGTATGGCCAGTTCATTGTTAACCAATGTGAGAAATCATGCACTTGTAGGAAATGGCAACTGATAGGCATCCCGTGTCCACATTCAATATCAGCTCTATACTACAACAAAAAGAAACCCGAGGACTACTTAGATGACTGTTATAGAGTTAGTACATTCCTAGCAACTTATGACCATATCTTACACCCAACCCAAAGCTCCAATTGTTGGCCCAAGAGTCCACAAGGTCCCATGATACCACCTGATCCAGAAAAAAAAATACGGGCAGGAAACCAATTCTCAGGAGAAAGGACCCAAATGAAGAAGATGCTGGCTTCACAAAAGGAAAAGTTAGTAGAAAAAGGATCACAATCAAATGCAGCATATGCGGTGTTGTGGGACATAATAGGAGATTCCATGGAGTGCCGGTAATTAATGGTTTAATGTCCTAACAATTTTGATTGAATCTAACTTTCTGTGAATTCAACTTAATATGCATTGTTTATGTGGACAGAACCAAAGTCACATTTGGGAGACACAAGCTACAGTGAGATTTCTATTACTAACAGCAAACTAGCTATACTAAAGTATTTCTCAAGTGTCAATGAATTAATTATGATGCCTTATTTTAAAATTAAACAGGGAGTTAGCAGCCAACAGGACCCCATGGAAAACATTGATCCTGAAGTCTTACATGGCCATTTCATTGAGGTATATACATTATTTAATCTAACCAGTATTACAATTTTTCATGGTCCAATTTATTATTAATGACAAGGTTAATCAAATGAGGGACAACAGTCAAGCTAGAGCACCAGATGCTAGGCCAAGTGTTTCTCAGGAACCACTTTCCCAGGTAATTTTGCAAGATTACAGTGTGAGTATTAAAATGAGATATATGGTGGTAAGTCTATTACAATTACCTTGTATATTTGAAGGTAATTGATATACTTGTCGGCATCCATGGAAGAGTACCACCTGTAACATCAATGCCACAGATATTTTGCAAAAATTAATTTTCATTGAGTTGTTGGAGAAAATTCCACATAGTTAGCTAAGATTTCTTTTGTTTTGTTTTTTTTTGTGTGCCATGGAATATTGAAGTCCCTTCAAGTACATGTTCAAACTATACCAAGCCCTTCTATTGAAAGACAAAATCCTCAATTTGATGGAAATTTATCAGCTCCAGAAAACTTAAAGGTATGTGGTAATCTCTTCACAAAACAATGTAGCAATGAAAATTTAAAATGTAAAATATCTACCTTTCTTTTTAACACAACCTAGGGTTTCATACCTATTCAGAATCTCTCAAAGCCACCAACCTCAGACCATAATCCTACTGCAGATGGACCTAAGGAAACTTCATCAGTATCACAGGTATGCATCAATTCAGTTAAAAAAATTTCATAACCCTGACTACCTAATGTTCTTCAACAAACAACTAAGTACCTGATGCTTCTTTGAACATTGCAGGTTAATAGCAGAATTGATAAACCTACCTCAACACCATCAACTCCAAGCTGTAACAAGAGGACCTGCAAGGCAACATCTACCCAAAATCTCAAGCAAGAAAACAGTTTCCAGCAAGACCTCCTATGTTTCCAGGAGCAGTGCTGCTGAAAAATTCTGAAGATCAAAGCAAAGTTGGTGGGGAGAAAAGAAGGAAGGTGTGGCTTCCACCAGGTCCTGGAGGAAGTAGTGAGTCTGCAAGACCATAAAAAAAATCCTCAAAGGAAGTGATGCTTCAAAATTTTGTATTTTATTTCTAACTTTTCAATACTGCCTGGGACTAGTGGGACTTTGTTCACTTTGTTTTGTTTAAACTTTATCAGGTTTCCCATATGAAAACTGGACCATGTAATAAAAGTAACCTGTAGGTCTGCAGCAAACAAGGTTATGTGTGCTCAGTTTGTGATATGCACACGAATTTTTGTATTACTTCTGTGCTTATGAGAAAATGAAAACTTTTAAATATTAAGCTCCATTCTTGATTTCTTCATTCAGTATTCCATTATTTAGTATGTTATGAAAACCAATTGCAGATTGCCATTCAATAAATGGTCAGTTCATTGCCAGGAAGCTTGTTCAGTGGATAACAGAATCTTAATAAAAAAAAATAATCAGCTGTCTCATAGAATTAATCTACACTTTGATATATAACAAAAAAATATAACACTTAAACCAAAAACTATTCTCATTCATGATTTCTCTCATGTATTCAAGTCCCAGCAAGATCAACTCAACTATTACCCAAAAAAAAAAGGCAAAACAAAAGCTAAAACAAAAATTCTGCATCGGAGACTAAAGACTGCTCTCCACAATCTTCCGTGAAGCTTACACCTTTTGATGACCGCGGGATGATCTTCTCTTCTCTTCTCTTCCTCTCTCTCTCTCTCTCTCTCTCTCTCTCTCTCTCTCTCTCACGCTCGATCAAGTGGAACTCGGTTGTTGTAGTCTGCCAAAACCCTGGTTCTACTCTCTTCCTCCTTCCACGTTTCCGTGTGCAGTACTCCGCCGATGAAGGACGATCTCACCGGTGAAGAAGGGGCCCACCGATGAGGAATCCCTAGTCTCGGACGGTGAAAGATCAAGATGTGGGGTCTCTCTCAAGGAAGGGAAGGGGAAAGTCTATGATGAGTTGGATTAAGTAACACACATGGCAGCCTGATGTGGATTGCACTGTTACCTTCATGACGTGTACCCTCCAGCGTGGCATAAATATATTTAATTTAAAGGATGACGTGTTACTCCGGTGGCCAGCTCAGCAAAAATTCATCGGAATCTCTTGGGTGACCTCCCGGTGAAATAAAATCAATGTAGAATAATTGGAAAGAAACAAATTGAAATTTAGTGAGCAAAGTGAAAAATGGTCATAATACATTGGCCTACTAAAATTTTTACCCATCAAGACCTCAAGGTGGGTTTGGAGAAATTTTATAGAATTTTCTATGTTCCCCCAAAAGTGCCATGACCTCAAGGTAGGTTTTGGAGAAATCATATAAATTTTTTCTCTCTACCCCCAAGAGTGTGAAGGCCTCAAGGTAGGTTTTGGAGAAATT
This sequence comes from Dioscorea cayenensis subsp. rotundata, assembly GCF_009730915.1. Classification (NCBI taxonomy): domain Eukaryota; kingdom Viridiplantae; phylum Streptophyta; class Magnoliopsida; order Dioscoreales; family Dioscoreaceae; genus Dioscorea; species Dioscorea cayenensis. The sequence goes on from NC_052475.1 coordinate 10,894,331, forward strand.
TTATAAATTTTTCTCTCTACCCCTGACATGTCCGAATATGTGTGTGAACCGCAAGGGCATGGGTGTCGAAGTAATAAAATACCCAGTGAGTCAGGTAGTCGAATCCACAGGGAACAGGGACTACTAGTACTAACTTCTTCTCTGCTTTCTAGCCTAATGATAAATGGAAAGGTGTGGTGATCTCAATCAGTAAAAGTGGGGTATTCGGGCAATGCTCCCCCTAGGATTCAGGTATTAGGTACCGGATAAGAAAAGTGTTTCTATGAAGAGTAAGTTAAGTCGTGGAAATCCAAATATAATCGAATCCAGCCTCCCGATCGCCGATACTAGTCCCCTACGAGGTCCCAGTGGAGAAATCGCTCAGTCTCAACACCTCACACCACATATGAGCGCAAAAAACTCTAGGGATTCCAAGAGGTGTATCTGATTCCTAAAGATTGATCTAACACTAATTCCTGGCGAAGGATCCTAACCCCCTACAAGGTCCCGGCGGAGAAATCTCTCAATCTTACGCCTCACACCAAATATGGTTGCATAGAGCTTAGGTAACGGAGATAGAATACACCAATCGGAGGGGAAAGGGGATGCTCACTATCTCATGACTCACCCTCTCAACCCTCTTCAATCTTGAGATTCTAACCCTAATGGAGACTTCTCTCTCACCAAGGTAACAAATCATGCAAACCAAATAACCAAAAAGATCAATAAGGCAAGCAAGCATTAGACAATCAAGATTAAAAACTTAATCAAACTCGGATTAAATAGAAACACTAAACAAATCCACAAAAGATGAGAATCCTAGGGTTCACTGAAAGCCCAAATACCCTCTAGGGTTTTTAGCTCTCCATGGAGCAACATACAAAACACACCATCAATGAATGAAAGTACATTAAAACCATAGAAATAAACCCCTTATATATGAGCGATGGCCTTGATGGAGAGCTTCGACGTCTTGAAGGACCCACTCCGAAGCTAGGTTCACCGGTGGCTTCCTTGATGCTATGAAGGAGGAGGAATTGATCAAAGTTGGTGACGAAGCACCTCCAAAGCCGCAAAGACCTCCTCTCCAAACCCTAGTTGTCTCACCCCTCAAGAGCCGCACAAAAGATGAGAAAGAATAGGGCAAAACGGCTATTTATAGGCCTTAGACCGCGTCTGTCACGTGCCCCCACGCGTCCATGTGGATTTTCCACGCGCCCGCGTGGGCTGCAGGAATTTCCATGCGGGGGGCGCGAACAGTAATTTTGCTACATTACATTTCACAAAACACGGTCCAAACACTCTTCTCTTGAGGTCACATGTCCGGGCACACGTCCATGTGGTAGGCTATAAAACTTCTCTTCATCGACGTATCTTTGAGAGGTCTTGCAATCTTCACAAAGAGAAGGAACATGAAGATGTGGCTGCCTTTGTGCCCTTCCAACTAGTGAATTGACTTGAATCTTCTTGGAAGTTGGCACACATCTCCACGTTTATGAACTTCTCTCGTGTCTTGGTACTTGAATTGAACAAGAACTCCCAACATTGTGTCTTTATAGTCTATCTTTTCTTCCTTTTTACTCTTCAAGATATTCACAACCTATATGCATAAAAGAACACCAAATACACAATATGAGACATAAACCATGGTAAAAATGATGCCTAATGCATGTAAAACATATATAAAAATATGTCTACTCAAAGCACTTATCAACCCCCAAGAGTGGCAAGACCTCAAGATGGGTTTTAGAGAAATTTTATAAATTTTCTCTCTACCCCCAAGAGTGTCAAGGCCTCAAGGTGGGTTTTGGAGAAATTTTATAATTTTTCTCTCCACCCCCAAGATTGTCAAGACCTCAAGGTGGGTTTCGTAGAAATTTTATAATTTTTTCTCTCCACCCCCAAGAGTGGCAAGGCCTCAAGGTGGGTTTTGGAGAAATTTTATAATTTTTCTCTACCCCCAAGAGTGTTAAGACCTCAAGGTGAGTTTTGAAGAAATTTTATAATTTTTCTCTCTCCCCCCAAGAGTATCAATACCTCAATGTGGGTTTTGAAAAAATTTTATAAATTTTACTCTCTACCACCAAGAGTGTCAAAGACCTCAAGGTAAGTCTTAAGGAAATACTCATAAAATTTTCCAATAGGAGGTCATGCAAAAATTACAAAAATACCCCCACACATCAAGTCATTATTTTCTCCCGATTTCATATTATAGCATCCCACGTCATTTTTCACATCAACCCCTGATTTTTTTTCTTTCTTTTTTTATTACAAAAGTTCAAGATTTATTCAATCAGATCCTTCAAAACTTCACTTTTTCATATTTCCCCTTTTTTTATTTTTTTTTACAAACAAATCCATCTTTGATAACCTTTGCAAATGAACCCAAATTTCCTACATTGTTTTTCTTTTTTACAATCAAATCTTCCAATTTCTTGATTTTCACATCGACCACTTTTAATAATAAACCTGACTTTTCATATTTCTCTCACAATTTTGCAACTCAACCCCTAGGTTTCTCCTTTTGACATCTCCGCTCAAACTTTTGCAAATAACTCCTTTTTTTATACATCTTCCTAGGGATAACAAATAGGTGTAAGAACTCCTATATTTCCCCTTTTTAGAAATTTTGCAGATGAGTTCTCGAATTTTCTATTTTTTAGCATTTTCCCACAAACTTCACAAATAAATTCATGAAATTTTACACACTTCTACATTTTTCATAATTCTTGTGAATATTCCATTTTTTTTTTTAACTGATAGCCTAAAGAGGTGATTCTTACTAAATTAAGGCTTCATTCTAATCATGACATGTTAGCATCAATTTGCAAAAAACAAAATCTTAGATATCTCATATCATTATTATGACAATGCATACATTTAAGATGACATAAATACAAAATGTTTGATAGTAATGATTGAGTTTAAACATCATGTATGAGTGACATACACATTTCACATGCATGGTAACACAAGTTTTTTTTTTTAATGTCACAATGACAAAGGAGAGGATGGGGTGTGAAGTGAGGAAATATGGACATGAATGGGATGGGATTGCAGAGAGAGTCAGCAAAAAACATGTGAATGTATACATGCTGAACATACTATGGAAAACAATCTCTCATTGCATAAGACAAGGCATCATCTTAAGAATGTAAACATGTGGGGTCCATCATAGTTAATGGCTTGCAAACATCATCCATCTCAACATACAAAGACTTTCCAAGCATACATGCTACGAACTATATATACATATACATCATGCTATGAACTTAACATTCAGAGAATCATAACCTTTTTTTATTGTCTGACTTCTCCTTGTTTTCCTTCTATTCTTTTTTCACCCTTTTCTTCTGTTTCTTCTCCCGTAGACAGATGAGCCTCCCGTTGCCTTTTCTCTCTTCTCAACTTCTTTTTCTTCTTCTCTTAAAACTCTCTGTCTACTTCCCCAAGAAAAACAAAGATCTCTTCTTCCGCTTCTCCTTTTTTCCCTCCTCTTCTATTTTCTTATTCTTCTCAAACCTCTCTCTATATTTTTTTCTTCACCCTCTCTTTTCTCTTCTTCAAAAAGCCTCTGTTCTCTACTCCTCCCTCCTTCTCAAAAACTGTCTATTTTCTTTTTATCTTTTTGTTCACCTCCGCCACTCACTTGCCATTCATTGCGAGATTTGTTTTAAAATTTTTAAAATTTTTATTTTCAAATTTTAAATTATTTTATTTCAAAATTCCTTCTTACTTTTTTTTATTTTTTTCCTTTTTTTTAATCTCAAAATTTCTTTATATATATAAATATATATATTCTCACTCATTTTTTTAATTTTAATAATTATTTTTTTGTTTTACGCGTGACAATCTGTGGCATGACTTTTTTTTTATTTTGACCCTCCTATATCTCTTTATTTCATTCTTTTTCCTTCTTTTTTTAATTGATTTTTTTATTAATTATTTTTTATTCAAAGTCTATATAAATAAATATAATTATCATTTAATAAGATTATTAATTATATAACATAGATTATAGATTATAGCTTATCTAGAAACAAATTTTATTAATTAGTGGATTGACATATTAACTGAATTTATCATGTATTTTTTAGTTAAAAAATTATTTTTGCATCTATTTTAAAAATTAAGAAAATATAATTATGATTTAATTAGTTGATTAATTTTATAAAAATTTTAATTAGGTTAATATTGAAAATGAGAGAAACTTTGAAATTCAATTGTGAAGTTGTTTATTGTAAAACAAACATAGGACAGTACAAAGGGTATCAGAAGTAATTTTATAACATTTTATCCAATATTCGTAGAAATCAAATGAAAATAACACAAAAAATTTTATGTTGTTCATAAAATATCAAACATGGTAGTGTATAAGTAGTTGTGTTGTACCACATTAGTTGTCTTCTATCTGTTTGTGTTGTACTTGTGCATCTAACGCACCTAAAGAGAGTTGTGGTTGTTCAATAGTACTTCAGTGTTTTTTCTTGCAAATAACTGTTTTTATTATCTAAATTTCAATAATAAATCAGTTATAACAGATGCATTTGAATGAGTGTTGGCATTTGAAGACTCACAACTGTTCTGAAAGAAGATTATAAAAAGGTCTAAAATTCCAAATTTTAACACACCAATTTTCTTTCTTGTTTGTTCATTAACCATAGTTTTGTTCGAAGAGTTCTATAAAGATGAATTTCAGATTCTGTTATCTGTACGTATTTTCTTAGTTTAGTATCACAGAGGTAATTTGCCTTAAAAACAAGTAATAAACTCATTGAGTTGTAGCAAATTAAAGAAAGTGCAATATTCCTCAAAACCAATAGAAAAAGAGGATGTCAGGACGTGTATTGGCAAGATGATTTCATTGATTAATATTACTCTCATGGGCAGTTTGATTTGTAGTAACGATATATTACTATGATAATGAGATTACCGTGATAATGTGATCGGGAATATTGTGGTAATGTGAGATTGCCATGTTTAGTTGAGATTTATATTACTGATAATCTTTCATTACTATATTTGGTTAGTCATGGTAATCACCTCAGTAATATGTCAAATTTACCAAAATACCCTTACATATAAAATTTTGAAAAAAAAATAATTTAAAGTATTTAGATAAATAAATAATTAAATTATAATATCAAAAATTATTTATTTGCAAAATTTTAAAAATACCTTTGTATTTACCAAATTACCCCTAAATATAAATTTTAAAAAATATAATTTTAAGAATCTAGATAAATAAAAAATTAAATTATAATATTAAAAATAATTTTTTCACAATTTTTTAAAATACCTTTATACTTACCAAAATACCCCAATATATTTTTTTTAATTTAAATTATTTAGATAAATTAATAATTAAATTATAATATCAAAAATTATTTTTCACAATTTTTTAAAATACCTCTGTATTTACCAAAATACCCCTATGTATAAGAATTTGAAAAACTTAATTTAAATTATTTAGATAAATAAATAATTAAATTATAAAATCAAAAATAATAAGGAAAAATAAAAACTAGGGTTTTGATAATGAGTTGTAATAAAAAAATTAGATTAAAGGCGTAATTGATACATTGTATTACCACCAACATGGTAATCTGGATGGACACTTATTTTGGTAGTAATGACATTACCCTTTTATTTGGTAATATTTCACAATTGGTAATCTCACATTACCATCAACATTATCACTACTGTAGTAACTAAAAATAGTAATCTAAATACATTACCACTAAATTACCGATAATGTTTTCATGTTACCGCGAACCAAACGCGCCTTTAGTATTATTGAATGAAAGGGAAATTTAATTTTACTTCTTTTGGCATCACTTCCCACTTATTTCTTTGTTCCCTTCCATCTTCCGAAGAGCCAATTATGGCAAAGCTCCAACTTGCTTATCATGGTGCTTTTGCTTCGTTGTAATTGGTTATTGGAGTTTATACTCACATGTTTGCTTCCAAATATTCTATTAAACATGATATTAAAAAATATTAAATGCTTTTAAAATATATTTGAAATTATGAATTTTGTTTTTAAAATTCCATTTTTGGTATACTTTGATATTTTAATAATAAGTATTTTAAAAATAATTTATGTAACTATTTGTTTTGGAGGCTGTCTATGTTTACAGGGTACAGTACATAACAGGCAAAAACAAGTTGCCTTCCGTGTCCAATCAATTAAAAGGGAAGATGGGCTGGAGCATACAGTAGAAATAGTCAAACTTAACCAGAATATTCTTGATTGCAATAAACTGAATAAAGATGTGCTTGGGATAAAAAGATGTGATGAGATAGGTTATGGACAAGAATCTGCTCATCTCTAGAAACATGAAAAAAACGTAAAAATGAAAAATGAAAAATGAAAAACAAAAAACAGATGAGAATGAACCAAACTCAACATGCCAAAAATAATAAAATGATTTATTGTTTTAATTATCATACTTCTGACTCATATTCCTCGTCATTTTTTATCTACCAAATTAAACAAAATAATAATAATAATTCAAAGCAAATACATCCCCATATACATATATATATATATATATAATTCCCCCCTGCATATGACCGAAAGCTAATATTCAAACACAGGTTATAAGCAGTGACACAAGAAATCAAACAAGCGTCCTGAAGTGATGGATAACAATTTCGCAAAGAAGGAACTACAGTGCCTGCAGGGATCAAGTCATTCTGAAGAATCCATTCTATAACTGCCCCAAGGATTCATAGAAATGAGATTTCCCACAACTGGTCAAAATAGGATGCCTAAAAAACAAAGACAGAAAAACAAATAAAACCAATCTAAAATGCATGGTTTGTGCATAGTTTGTCCACAGACTGCACAAGGATGCATACCGTCAGCCTTAAATAATTAAATATCATATGGCTCTCCAAGACAAAAATGTGCAGGATTAGCATAGATTTTACAATAGAGACAGAATTAGAAAGGGGAGAAAAAATTCTCAATAAACTTCATTTTGCTGGAAAATATTGTAATATGTAACGCAATACCCAAGAGCCAGGTACAAATGTAGTGAGCAGGTAGACCCTGCAGAAAGTTGAGCAAATGCAAATTATCAAAACTTGAAGTTTTAGCCATAAATGCCATTTGAGTATCAGTTCTGAAATGGTAAAATTAAATATGTTGTTGGATGATGGACAAAGAGACTGTCCCTTGAAATGGTCTTCCGATGATAACAAGGCCAGCCACTGTAAAGAGAAGAGAACCAACATACGTAAGCTGAAAAACATAGTGATGCTACAAATCCAAACAAAAAGAAGGGGAAATTATTGGGTCTGGTGTTCCCTAGTTTTAAGTGCATTAGCAATATTTAATACCCACATATCAAGGTTAAACGTGTGGCCTTCCATGTGAGGAAAAATATCACAGTATCCTTTCATTGGACTTGATTCACAAAAATGAAGAGTAGAAACCATCACAGGTGGTTCAGGACATAAGAACTATGTTTACTTTGCTTAACTTCAATCGAAAGAAAAAAGTGGCAGTAACAGCCCACTAAATTTGAATGAGATGGGTCAGAATAATATGCCCTTCGACCAAAGTTAAAGCAACTGAATTTAAAAAGAGGAAAAAAACGAGCTAGATGTGATAAAAATACTTATTTTGCAAGAAAAAAATAATACACAAACTAGAGAAGTTTACCTGGAAATCCAGTGGAAGCCCTGCTAACAACCCTCATTCTTATTTATCAGAAGGAGATCGCAATAAGCCGCTAGTACAACCTTTACTTGTATTCTGAAGAAATAAATATCTATGTAATGGAGATCATATAACTTAATCAGTAACATTGTCCTCACTTTTCGTCATCATAAACTCTATAGTCAGCTATGTCAACTTTGGTAGCCACTGAACAAAGATATACCACCCTTTAATCAAGAGCGAGGCTCTTTTTCATGCTCTCATAAACAAGGTAAGTAATACTTGCAGATGGCACAACTTTGAGCAGATTTGGAAGAATTCCTTTGTAGAATCCTAACAAACCTTCGTGCTGGAGGGTTCTCCAAAATACATCAGACATCCCTTTATAAGCAGTACTCGAAGTGGTATTTTGGGCCTGCATTCTGCAAACATGAGCATAGTTCTTAATCCATGGTCACAAAGGAGATGGCAAAGCGCGAAAGAATAACCACCATAATGTTCCAATAATAAATCAAACAAATGAAGACATACCTTGTCCTGATAACCTGCAAAGGATAAACACAAGTTGCTCCAAGGGCGCCTGAAACAGTTCCACATCCAAGCTGCACAAGAGGGCCAGGTTCTGTGCATGGCATCCAACATTTCCACACAAGGACAAAAAAAATGTCAAACAGGAAAACAAAAGATCCAGATCCAGATATACAAAATGAGGAAAAAGGTCACCATTAGAGCACTATTAAATATTAATAGAAACATACCAGTATTGAGATATGCTCTAGACATATCTTTCAGCGTCTCATACGCTGCAAGATCAATACCGGCGTAAGGAATAATACCAAGGAGAGATGGAATAAGACCTCTATAGAAGGCACGAGGCCCTTCTTGGATCCAAATATCTTTTGATAGCTTTCCAATAGAAGGAACCTGCCCACTCTCAGAAGTATAAGTTTGTAGCCGTGTTTTCACCAGATCCATAGGATAAATAGCAGTCTGTGCAACAGCACCTGCCATACCACCAGCAATAAGGCGCCCACTAGCACCAATGTCACTCTTACTTTCCCCTTCCATGCTACCTATAAAGTTTTTCAACATCTCATAAGCATAAAATCTAATTGCACTTTCAGGGGCAACCTTCATAACATTCAGCCCATTTCCTCGGAAAAATCCCAAGAACCGCCCCTCCCTCCATATATCCTTTATGGCAGGTAAAATTTGCGCACGTTTGGTCTGAACTTGCAGGACCACTTTAAGCCGATCAAGAGGAGCGGTAGCAGTTCGGGAAGTTGCTCCAGCTACTCCTCCAGCAATCAAGTATTTGCTTGCATTTACATGCTTACTAATCCCTTCTGGTATAACAGCCTGTTCACCAATATCTACAAGACAAACCCTTTCCCAGTACTGATAAATATTCTCAATGGTTGCTTCATGGGGGTATAACAGAAGAAAATCCCTCCATTCTTCAAAAGTTATGATTCCGTTATTGTCCTTATCCACATGCTCTACAAAACGAGCTAGCTCCTCATCATCAATTTCAATTCCTGAAAAGAGGAAACAGACATAGCATATGAGAATGCCAATCTTAGGTGAAAGACCTTTCAGACACAGGAAGCTCAACTGAAAAGAGAAAGGAAGCAGCTATATTTATGAATATACCCATATGGCAAAATATAAAAGTCAGATAACTCTGAAAGAAATCATAAAAAGGGAAATAAACATAAGTACAACATTCACTAGTTATCGGCAACTAAGGTTTTTTCCTAAAGAAATGCAAATGCATAAAAAGTCAGAGTCATTGGACAAACTACCAGAATACAACAATCGTATAAGCTTACAATAATATGCATCCTCCTCTTGTTATATAGTGAAACACTTCGAGAATGGATGAATAGCATGGTATAAAGTTGACTTATAGAGAATAACACACTGTAATCACACTAATTTATGATGCACACAAAAAAGTAGCAATGAGAATCAAAACAAATCTAACCCCCAGCAATCCTAAAAAAGTTTAACAAGACCTCTTAAAAATGTTTGACATAAACAAAAAAGTGTGGGTGGTCTCTAGGTACATAGGAAGTTTAAGTTGCCTATTCACACATTTAGGACATGCGTAACTGGGTGATTTTAATCACTGCAAATATATTGTCTGACATATCAATAAAAGAGCAGTCTAATAATTTATGCCAGCTCTGCCTGATCTTCTATAACCAAGAAGATTCAATAACATATAACAATCAATTGGAAAGATGAACGTTATCCATTATTTGATCAGAACATATATCAATTTCTTGGATTGGGCCACATGATTGAGCTTCATTTAGCTTCCACTCTTAATTTGTCAATTTATGTTTGATTTGTTAAAGTCTTAAAACAGGAAAAGTTGAGAAGACAAACACCTAAAAAATGTGGGTTTGGCCCAACAGAACCACAGCTAATTCCAGTTGTAAGGACTAACAGGGATCAACTCTTGCACTACCAAATGCTCATTCCACAAGTATTTACAGTAATATCATGTTGGGATATTACTAGCTTGCACGACTTGTCCAATGCCAGTATTCACCAATACCATGCTCAGGTATTTAAATAAAATATTTTAGCCCTGGACTTAATTCATATCCAACCAAACACTCCAAAAACTAAATTCATCTTTAATACTCTAGTTCGTTAAGTTATCCACCCTTAGTACCCCATTTTCATATCCAAAGACAATACACACTAGTACCCAACAAAAAATGGCTTAGTATCAAAAACACCTTAAATTGATGAGTTCATTCGAAGGGTACAAGTAATGGCACTCAACTCATAGGTTTCCACTAAGAAAAGATAATAGTGAGCTACACCATCATTGATAGGTATCAATCCGACAAACATCACTTTTGAACAGTAAAATTTGCGTATTTGTTTGAAAACTTTTAGTAAATATAGAATTGACCACTCCTTTTTAGATGGTCATACTTCCAAAGCATGTTGAGGTGAGTTAACACATCTAGCTATTGGATGGGTTAATGTGTTCAAGGGTCTACATTAGGCAGCTCGTCTTCATATACAAAAGGATACAATAGCTTCAAATAACATCCTGAGCAGCATCAGGATCTGAAACTTTGTACTCAACCTATATCAGAATTAGATTTTTCCATCTCCCTACACCCACCTCATCCCCACCAAACTTATTTCAGCTAAGTGATCATCGATTTCCGATAACACATCAATGTGCCTACTCATTTGAATCTACTAAAACATGGTAGATAATGCAGAATGAGGAAGCTCACTAAGATCCGATGCACAGGAGAACATCAAATCAAATACATGATCCAATTTGCTGGTTCAAGATTAGGCAAATTATAAAGAGAACGATAGCATCCGTCACCAATCATCAACAATAAAAATAAAAACAACAGCAACAGCAACAGCAATAACAATAGCAATGGAATCGATGCTACACAAGTTCCAGCCAAAAAAGAAACAAAGATTAACAAATGAACGAGTGCATGCTTTGTATGTACAAGTTACCAGCTTTGATGAGCGCATCCCAGAGCTCCTCAGGCAGGATGCAGCCGTTGTGCTCAACGTCAATGGCCTGGAAGATGCGGTAGAGCTCGAGCTCCTTGGCGTCCATGTAGCGCCGGAACTCCTGATAGTCGACGCGGCCGTCCCGATTGGCATCGCAGACCTTGAGCAGGTCCCTCGCGTACTTATACTCCGGAGGGATGCGCATCGCTGAAAGCCCTGCCTCGATCTGGGCGTAATCCAGGTATCCCAATCCAGCGGAATCGAAGGAGTTGAAGAGGCTGCGGATGCGAACCTCGCGCTCCTCCTTGGTCTCCCGCAGGGCTAACAGGACGTGATCCATGGACACCGGCCCCGGCTTCCTGACGGGATTGCAGCCACCCCCAGCCCTCCTTTGCTGCTGCTGCTGCTGCTGCTCGCCCTCCATCTTTGAAGGGAACCCGACGCGCTGCTCGACGGCGCCGGACATTCTCCTCCTCAGCCCTCAGTCCGATCCACACATCTCGATCCAGAGAAGCGTTTTTAAGTTTCAAGATCCTATGCAATTTCTTCTCCAAGAGATCGCACTGCCCTTGCGAAGCGTGGTCGCCGGCACAGCACGACGAAAGAAAAAGCAAGCGCTCGTCGCCGGTTGTCGGAGAACTTCAGATGCGACACTGTAGCATCATATACCCACCCCTTTTCCCTCTTCTCTTCCTCTTCTTCCTCCATAGACCCACACACCCATATATACAAGTATACCCAATTATGTTTTATGTTATTTTGTTTATTTTTAAAATTTTATAAAAAAAAATAAATCACACCAGAAATTATTTATTTTTTTATTTATTAAGTGTTATTATTAAATCTTATATAAATTTAATTTTTACAAACTTTATTGGCCTATATCATACGACAAGAAATGGAAGTACGAGATGGTGGACGAGTTAAATATATGTAAATAATATTAATTTAGTAAATATTTTAGAAACAGTATTATTTTAATAATGTTTCTTTTAAAACTACCTTTTTATTATTATTATTATTTAATTTTTTAAAAAGAAAAAAGGGAGTGCATTGGAATGAGATATTCCGGGAGATATCTGGTCTAGCGTGACTTGTGCGCTTGCTGTCTGCCTAGTCCTTTCTAGGCTTCTTTCCAAAGTATAACTTATTCTGCCTCTTTATTTTACTGAATGATGATGATAAGAAATATGAAAAGTTGAAAATAGAACAAATATAAAGAAAGAACAACAAAATAAATAACTAAATAAATAAAAACGTTGTGGAACCCTCTATTATTAGTAGTCTTTAAGAATAATAATAATGCACGAGGTCTAATACTCTAGTAATGAGACCTCCACACATCTATGATTCTTACATAATGGGACAGATGGACTCTCTCCAACAAGTCGCTCATGTGATTTCGGCAAAGTTGATTCTGGTGGGACACTGTAAAGTTTTGACACGTTTGATTATGGGTTGCAAGTCAAAGTCACTCCTTGCCATCAAAAGAGACCGCCATGTATTATAGTTACCAGCTCCAACTCAGGTTCAAAGAGACGAAGATAAGGTAACAGAGCAACTCTGAGCCACATCAAGTTCATATGGGAAACAGCTAAATCCCACATGTGAAGCACATGTTAATCAAATGCTATTTAGTTGATTGGTTATGAGAGTTGCATAATTCACAGGCTGCATAATTGACATTAAAAAACAGGAACAGCAAGACAATTCTCACATGATCAAAAAAGACAGAAGAGAGTCAAAAGACAACACAAGATCTGGCTGGTATTAGTAGCATAGCCCACACAGAATGACGTCCAGAATCAACTAACATAGATCTGTCAGATAGGCACAGAAACAAGACAAGAAACAGCATGCCATAGAGCAGCAACTATGTTTTCCTTCAATCCATTACATCATTTTATTCACAAACCACACTACTTTTATTGGCAAAAAGAAAGAAGAACTGGGAACTGAGAAGATAACTGACAGGAAAGTGGGAAATAGCCATTATGTAGTAAGGATGGGAGGGAGGTAGTCGGTCTTGGTTCCTAGGACACGTGCCTTGGTGTCAGGGAAGCATTCATTTCCAGGCAATTCAGTCACCACACCATCACTGGTAACAGCGATCGGGTACCTTAGTAGATGGCCAGGGAGATCATTTTCAAGTGTCTCACTACTGTAAAGGTCCCAATACTTATCTGCGATCTTGTTAACCTTGTGCACACACTCCACACTCTCAGGCTGGAGAAAGACATCATCCAGCATTCCAAGGTGCTCATACCACAAAGCCATTCGGAAACCATGGATCTGACCCTTGGCTGGCTCCCTGTTTGATAAATGGTTGGGCTGGTACGCACCCATGGCTATCTCTGAGTCTCTGGCTCCATCCATTGACCTCTGGTTAATGTTGGCTGAGCCAATGATTATGTATTCATCATCGACTGCAATGTACGAAGAATAATTAAATCTATTGCAAAATATTATCTCCAAGGGCATCTGCATACCACCAATGCTAAAAATAATACCATACATTCTCGGATGGAGCAGGAAAAGAGGTTATCTGGTCATGATGAAATTAATTAGCTACGAATCAAAATAGATGCTATTGCTATCACATAAAACCCCTCGGCCATAAACTTTATGAGAGCAGGGTACAACACTACAACACTAACACAATACATTTTTATTAAAAAAATTTAAAAAGAAAAAAACCTTCGAAACAACAGCAATTCCAATAAACAAAATTGTCGAAGTTTGTCTTCGAAAATTCCACGGCCTTCTAAACCCTGAATGAGTTAATATTTAAGTATAAACTATCCTTATAAATTCAAACTACAGTGGTCCATATAAATTCAAACCGTGCCTTAGTCTTGCACATGCATACACTACTTTGAAATTAGACGTTAGATTATCCTCTTACACATGACAAGCAATATTCAACAAAATGATCAAAGACTACAACAAACTAGTCAATAAATTGTAAAAAAATCAGAATAAAAAATGGGCATGAGATTTGTCTATTTCAATCTAAACAATAAAATAGAATAGTCTTTGTTAACCAAGCAAAAGAAAAAAACAGTAAAGCACAACCAGTAAGTAATAAATGATCATGTATTTATATAAAAATCTCATAAGACTTAAAAAACACTCAACAAATGAAGCGACAAAAGTGGGCTTGAATCATGCTGCAAGAACAGCATATTTCTTTTCATCTACTGATATACTTCCATTGCACAGAGGTGACAGAGCACAAATAGAGATGAATTAAGAAAAACTTAGTTGAGTAGATGTGAATAGTGTATGCTTAAAGCATCAGGAACCAACTATGAAAGCTTTTGTGAAAGTTAGATGTAATTAAGGTCTTTTAGTTTTTAAACATTTAGATAGCTAAACTGAACCAAAATATGCTTCTAATTGATTCAGAGCACATATCAAATTTCAGTATTGTAAAGAAAAGGTTTGAGGAATTGCCTACCGATCATCATCTTGGTATGGACATAGATCATAAACCTTCTGGCTTCCTGAGCCCTGCTATAATCTGTGTCTGGCTCTGGTTGCTCCTCAGGGGTGTACTCTCCACTCTTCTTCACCTCCCGATTGCCTAAGCAGAAGAAAGTCAGATAATCCCTTGGGTCTGCCTTAATCCCCTTTGCCTGAAGAGCCTCTATGATGTCAGTATACATCATTTCCAGTGTCCTTCGCTGCCAATCCAAAATTGCCTGAACTGATCCACTTTCAGGAACTCCCTCAGGCCACATCGGGACAACAATATAAACAGTAAATCTCTCCCCACATTCAATCTTGCTAACAATCTTCAAAGAGAGTTCTTTGGGGATCAAATGCAATGCACCAATATCTTCAGGCTTAATATCATCTGCTTTCCACCCAAAGGAGCTCCCAAGGAAGTACTGGTTTTCAATATAGATAAAATTCTTCGCTCGGCGTATGGCATTTATGTAGCCATCTTGAATGCTCCTGTCTATAATGTTATCTTTCCCACTTACAAGCCCTGCCCGAGCAGCATCCTCTGGAGTGTCAGGGAAACCAAAGGCAGCACCACCATCTATTGATCTGAATAACTGAATGTTCCAGGTTTCTCTATCTTCTGGGAACATAACAGGAGAGGGAGGGATAATGATGTCTGACAGATCTCTGAGCTCTAGAAGCAGATCTTTACCCCCTTGTTTCCTCCATCTCTGTTCAAAATTGAACAGAACATCCCATGCAATAGGTCCTTCCAGACATGAGTGAATGTCATGCCAGGGCTCCCTTGGCCCACCCTTTTTTATTGAAGAACCTGCAAAATTAGGTTGATGGAAATCATCATGATGAGCTGTGTCCAACGTCCTGAACAGAGAGTGAAACTGTGTGTCATATCTTCCATCACAAAGGTCAATGCCCCCAACAAAGCTCACAACTCTCCTCTGTTGAGAACCCTTATTAGGCATCTCATGGTCTACAACAACAATCTTCTGATGATGAGTGAACATGGTGGAGATCTCCAGATCCTGAACAATGCTTCCTCCATCATCAGGATTCCGAGGGCATAGGACACAATGTACATCTGTACCCTCAAAAAATTTTGCAGTTTCTTCATCATGGGTGGCCATGAGACCATCTTTCTTAAGTAACCCCACAGAGGTCCTGTCATCCCAAACAAGCATAAGAACACGAACCCCTTCACTGGCCTTCTTCTTGAGCAGCTCGCCAAGGGTCACATCTCCCCCTGGCTTTTGCCTCTTCGAGTCCCTTATCAAGGTAATCTCAGTATACACTGACCATCCAGTAATGTAAATAAAATGTTGGGCATTAGTGATTGCGTCAAAAATGTCTTCCCAGCATCTGTGGGGTTCATAATATTTTCCATCAGCAAGCGGTATTTTGGGGATGAAGTTGTCAGGAACATGTGCATCTTGATAAAATGATACTTTGCAACCTTGTCTCTGTGAGAAAAATGTGTAAGGCACACCAGGGAATTTTGGGCTTCGTATACCCCTTGCCCAGTTACGATCTTTAGAAACATCAAAATATTGGAGTTTCACATGAATCTTTGCCTCGCCCACGGGATTATTTTCTTTGTCACATATGTCAAGCCACTTGTCCACTTCCTCACCATCAAGTATCTCTTCAACAGGCAAGTAAGCTCTTCCAACCAGCGATGCCCCAATTGCATTGTCAAACTTCACAGTGAAAATGACACTGGCAGCTGAGTGGGCACAATAGATGTGAAAAGATTCATACCAACGTGGGTTGACAGGTTCATCTCCTATCAGCCTAGTACGACCAACTCTGGCCTTCTCTAGATCAATGGTGGCATAAACCTTACCAGCGCCTTTGCCAAGGCCAATGGTTTGCTCAATTCCTTCAACAAGCTATAGATATAGGATAACAGATACAGAGAACAAGTAAAACAACAATGAGAAGCAAAGTCCGCCAAAACAAGCGTAACAGCTGAGTGGAGAGAAAAATATACAAATAATACATAAATTAACCCTTTTGTGAGGAGAAATTTATGCATTTCAAGTCTAATAAGATTGACAACTTCTTCTTCTAGCGCTGCCTATCTACATGTTAAGTTCATCAACAGAAATTGAGTTGAAAATGGAGACAAACAATCAATCAGGTAGAAGAAACGGTCAATTAGATAATAAGGGAGAGTTTCCAGGAACTGAAAGTTGACACTGCACAAAAGTTTAATCCAAATGTTCAATACCATGTGCCCCAGTTAGCAATTGTAAAGGAGAAGATCAAGATCACCAAAAATGCAAATTCCTTTTTTATACCATTTCTAGATAATGAATAGACCACAAATGATTAAACGATAACTCCTCCAACACAACAGCAGCATAAAACCTAAGAGAAGCACATACAAATCGAAAACTACATAAGAAAGGGTATTTAAATGATAACAAGATCCAAAGGAAAGAAAATGATATGACTACAAAAAATACCAGGCTGGGAAAAAAATTATAACTTAATTTAATTTTTCATCAAAAAGCCTCTTCCATCACAAAGAAGTATACTGTAAATCAAAGATCAGGTCCACTAAAGCATATGCAGAATTTGCAAATTGCACAACAGTAAAGCTTTGATCCTGGGGACCCAAAAAACAACTGCTCTTGTCACTCAGTGCAGTGTCCAGAGTGAGAAAATCCCTAGCAGGACAAGGATTTAAACAAAATATCAATCTTTTCTTCTACAAATTACAAATCCAACAAAAAACGGACACTAAAATCAAAGATCAAGTTGAATCAACGAGATGAGATACCTGACGGAGAAATCTCGGGTGACCGCCAGAAGATCGGCCGGGATCTGAAAGGGAGGTGGCCTCGAAGATGGTGGCATGCAAGGTTCCGTGCAGTAAGATCTGAGCCATCGCTGCTCACCTATCTGGCTCCACTCCTAGAGCAAAAAGAAGAAAAAAAACCGATCAAAGATATTAAAAAAATGCTTAGATTCAGCAATAGATGCAAGAGAAGAGGATCAAATCTATGCCTGGGTAGAGAGATCAGGTCGGAAAGTTGGAGATCTGAAAGCAAACCCAAACAAGTCAGACCAGCAGAGAGTGAGAGAGAGAGAGAGAGAGATCCGAAAGGCCGGGTACAGGGAAAGAAGGGCCACTGTGTAGAAAAGAGATCAAGGGGAATGCCAATTTGCCATCTGTGATTTATTTATTTATTTATTTATTTATAGGAAATAGAAAATATTAAATAATTGGAGTCGTCTTCCCATGGGTGATGGGGCCCATATGATCTGCTTTGTATGCCAGTGATCTAATCGATTAGATCAGGTTGCAGGCTTGCAGCGCATCCGTGTATCTTACAGCTAATTCCAAATAGAGCAAAACAGTACCGGTAGGGTTTCTACTTTAGCAGATATGTATATCCTTAATAAACAACTCATGCAAAATATATGCATTTCTAATTTTCTATGAAGTTTGGATTTTACTCTTTTTTTTTTTTGAGTAAATAGTTAATGTTTATGGCATCGGTCCTTTACGTACCTCGAGTGTCGAGCGTAACTCCCGAGTTCGATTCTCATCTTGCACGAGGTGATAGCACAGTTCGGTGGTAAGTGCGGTTCCCTCACATGTTTCGTCCCTGGGTTCAGACACTTGTCATTTTTCTTTAAAAAAAATTATATATATAGTTAATGCTTAGAATTAGAATTCTAGATAAATCTCTCACACAGACACAAAATGTGACCATAATGGACGCCATGAACTCATTAAATAAAATAATATTTTAAAATGTGAAATGATGAAAAAAAATTCAATCTAGAATATTGTAGAATGTGTGCACTTTAAATTCTTAAAATTATGAATATAAATCCATTCATACAAAATAAAATCAACTTTCTCTAACAGTTATATAACTCGATTAAATTATTAAATTATTAAATTAACTTATATAAAAAATTATTTTTATTTAAATATCTTAAAAGTTTGTTGTCTAATTATACCTATAATATTTATAAATTGGTAGAAGCGGACCTCTATTTCAAAAGGATTTTGTCCAAGTTGTGCTATGACAGTGATTCTGAGGAATATTCACTATCATTGACAGTCATCTCATATGAACTAGTATAAAATTTCATGTAAATCAGGTTACACAATATATAATTTTCTATTTTTTTTATTAAGTAATTGCTTTTTAAGATTTCTTTCAAGTTGGAAAGACCTTAAAGTCTTTTTTAATTTTTTTAATTTTTTTTTTTGTGAACAAGCAACACATGAGATTTAAAAACCTTTAAGCAATGAGGATGATGAAATGCCAATTACACTATTGGAGGGGTGGTTCCTTACCAATTTTTTATATATCCTACAAATCCCTCTGTTTTTAGGTCCTATTACTTCCACAATTTAAAAGAAATATTTTTTTAATAAAAAACAATAATAACTTCAATTTTTCTTTTCAAACTACATATTCACCTTTCATTTCCCTACCAATCTTCCTGCTTTATTAAATGCTACCACAAGACACCCACTACCGGTGAGCTGTGTCAAGTTTGCTAGTGTGCAAGTGCCCTAATTTACTTCCATGTGAAGAAGGAAACATAGAGTATAAACATATATATAACTTTGGTTTTATTTTAAAATTTTAAAAAAAATCCCAATTATGTAAAATTCCAATCATTTTACCTTTTTAAAGCTTTTTAATTTTAATTGATATTGGAAAAAAAAAAATCTTTGCATATGTATATAGAAAAGCTTTGGATATGTATATATAAAAAAATGGTTACCTACAAAATGCAAGGAGTAAGTAAATTCCTAATTCTCTTCAATTAGAGAGAGACACCTTTGGATACAATGCAAAATCAGAAGGTGAGAAAGACTATCAAGGCCATCTATAATTAAAGAAAAGCAAGCATAATACCACATTCTGGAATAAAGAATTAACATTTTTACCTGAGCTTTCCACAATGTAAGGTAAATAGAGAGAGTGTGTGCTAAATTTCTCATGTGCGAATATGAACATCTTTATATAAGCCTCAGAGGACTTTCCCTGAGTGGATTGAAATGGCAATGGACATCACTGGAACATTGATCCATCTCATTACACAAGAAGAGAGCAGTCAAACCCTAAGCCTAAGGGACAATCAATTCCCAATCCGAAAACATTGATGCCTAACCTCTTAGAACATGCATAGATCTATCATGGCATGGGCGTCATCAACATGGGGGCATATCCTCCTCATTCACATCAACAATAATAAGTAATTAAGAATATGAAATGATTACGAAATTAAGAATAATTTTTATTAATCAATCAAGATTCATAAATAATAACCGAGGGACCTAGACATATAATTCCCCTCGAATAGGTTCTTATGGATCATAATAAGCAAAGCATCAAAGTACAAGAGAATTACAAGACCAAATAAAGAATAAATAAGCTTTTAATGTATTCCTCGGCTAACTCTCTTCAATAGTTTTCCGAAGGTTGGGGATTAGAGGATCCCAAGATTGTCTGGATAACACGTGTCACTCACGCTCCTCTGTGATGATCTTTGAAGATGTTTGTCATGCGTGATCCTCTCCGATGATGCTCGTTAATGTACTCTTGAGAAATATGTTGGAATCCGTGAGAATATAGAAGAAACACCATCTCCCGCCGCTCAGATCTCCAGAAATCTTGCCGCCCTAGCTTCTTCGGCAAAAGAGTCTCCCCAAATTTAGAGAATACTGGGGTAATCATAGTAATCAGCTCCACCATGGCCTCACTATGGGCGTTGTGATGCTTGTTGTGAGTAAGTTGTTGCTTGGGCTCCAAGTCACGTCCGGACACGGTCTTTGGGCGTTATGTGTCTTGACAACGACTGTTGTGAGGCTGTTATGGCTTCTATGTTGTTAACAGTGAGCTCATGCTGCCACGGGTTGATCACGCAGTGGTAAGGGTAGACAACAAGCATTATGAGTTGCCATAACGCTCGTTGTGAGTCGTGGTACAGCCTTAATTCAACAAATTGCTTCATTTTAGTTCAAAATATCCTTGAATTCGCTTCTTTTTATCTAAAATATAAATAAAGGTTGTTGTGAACAAAAGAATGAAATTTCATTCTAATAAGGTGCTAAACAAGTACAATTTTCATGCTAAATACAGCGTAAATGATATAGAAAATATGATCAGTTTAGCACTTATCATTGTGTGTTGGCATTCTCTAGCTTTCCTTCTCCACCTATTTCTTGTACCTTCTATGCATATGTTTGAGCATCAGTGTGTTGTAATAGAACATGGATTCACTAGTGTTTTTGAATTTTGTTTGTATGGATGTTTGTTTGGATACTTTTTAAACTCTTCTAGCTAAGTGTTGTTGTTGTTATTGTTGTTGTTGTTGTTGTTGTTGTTGTTGTTGTTGTTGTTGTTGTTGTTGTTGTTGTTGTTGTTGTTTCTTCCCCTGTGTATCTTTGAGTTTCTTTATTTTGTACATATTGTTCAGTGTCATTGATTCCAGATATTTTTGCTAGTCTTATGGGGACTCGAGGGTCGAGTGGTGGGGCATCCCTCCTCTGGTTGTCACGGCGGTTGTCGAGTCTCGGGGCCCGCAGGTCGGGGTGTGACAATTCTTACATAAGCCCCCATATAATTTCAAATTATTCTAAGTTTTTAAACAAATAAATATATAAACACACCAGTATCTATACAATTTTGTGAGTATTTACCCATACCCAAACCCAAACACATCAAGCAGGTAATTACACTAACCATCTTTGGTATTTTTGCACATACCCACTGGATTTGGATTTGATTGCCATCTCGACCTGAGCTTAAAGTAGATCGGTTTGGAGAGTTTGGGAAATAATATGGGGAAATATTTGGACACAAGGAATAATTAAAGTCACTTACAAGTGCCTTATTAGAATTGATAGATCTAGGTATAAGTGATTGATCTTCTAATAGAGGAGAATAAATCTCCAAAGATGGCAAACTTTGGTTGGTTATCCAATAAAGGAAAATGAACCTCTAGAAGAGACAAAGATGGATAAGCCATCTAATAAGGAAGAATGAATCTCTAGAGTGACAAAGCTTGAGCTAGAAAGCTATAGAGAACAAGTTATGATCTTCAAATTCCATTTCCATAGAACCTCAAATCCATTTGTTTCTCCTACTGACGGACATTTATGAGGTGGTGTGAAAATATGCAAATATAAATATCCGAATATGCAAGTAATATTATAATCGGTCTATTAATAGTGCAAGTGTACGGGTCGTCATGTAATACCTCGTGGGTGAGCACGAGAATCGTATTTCCTAAGAAACGGCGAGGCTCATATTACTTCCTTTTCACTTAATCAAATAGCCTAACTTTTATATTTTTTCTTTAATCTATTTCTACAAAATATTACACAATACAATTGAAGAATCGTTAAGCACAATTACAAGGAGTTTAGAGGTTGTATGCTAGTTATCTTGAGTATTGCTTATGGTGGGCGTTTAGTGTGATAACCGTGTTCTAGAATTGGACCGGGGGGAATTCAAAGGTCTACTAGTCCCAATTTCTTGCTAGCAAGGTCTAAATCACTAGGAACTTAAGATGAAATCTCTTCCATCCTAGCCTCCTATGTTTACCTTAAGTGCGGGAATTCCATGAGAAGGGACAAATCAAACCCTAAGCCTAAGAGACAATCAATCCCTAATCTAGAGAACTAACAATACCTAACCTCTTAGAGCATTGCGTAGATCTAACAGAGCATGGGTCTCTTAATGTGGGGCATATCTTCCTCATACACATTAACAAGAATATCATCCAAGTGAACATGCAATGATCACAAAAAAGTAGAAAGATTTATTAGATTAAACAATTAAGATTCATAAATAATAATTGAAGTATGTAAACATACAATTCCCCTCGAAATAGGTTCTTATAAATAATAAACTAAACAATTAAAGAAAGAGAAAACTGACACGCGTCCGAATATGCGTGTAAACCGCAAGTGCACGGGTGTCGAAGTAATAATTACCCCGGTGAGTGGGTAGTCGAATCCACAGGGAACAGGGCTACTAGTACTAACTTCTTCTCTGCTTTCTAACCTAATGATAAATGGAAAGGTGTGGTGATCTAATGTGCGAAAAAATGAATACTGGAGACGAATATGCAAGGGTTAAATGGATGGAGATCTCAATCAGTAAAAGTGGGGTATTCGGGCAATGCTCTCCTAGGATTCAGGTATTAGGTACCAAATAAGCAAAGTGTTTCTATGATGAGTAAGTTAAGTCGTGGAAATCCAAATATAATCGGATCCGGCCTCTCGATCACCGATACTAGTCCCCTATGAGGTCCCGGTGGAGAAATCGCTCAATGTCAACACCTCACACCACATATGACTGCAAAGCACTCTAGGGATTCTAAGAGGTGTATCCGATTTCTAAAGATTGATCCAACCCTAATTCCCGGCGAAGGATCCTAACCCCCTACAAGGTCCCGGCGGAGAAATCTCTCAATCTCACGCCTCACACCAAATATAGTTGCATAGAGCTTAGGGAACGGAGATAGAATACACTCAATCGGAAGGGAGAGGGGACACTCAACTATCTCATGACTCACCCTCTCAACCCTCTTTAACCTTGAAGTTCTAACTCTAATGGAGGCCTCTCTCACATCAAAGTAACAAATCATGCAAATCCAATCAACCACAAGGATTAATTAAACAAGCAAGCAATGAGAATACAAGATTAAAACTTAATCAAACTCGGATTAAATAGAAACACTAAGCAAATCCACAAAAGATGAGAATCCTAGGGTAAACAAACCCAAATACCCTCTAGGGTTTTAGCTCTCCATGGAGCAACATACAAAACACACCATAAATGAATGAAAGTACATTAAAACCATAGAAATAAACCCCCTTATATATGAACTGATGGCCTTGATGGAGAGCTTCGACGTCTCGAAGGACCCACTCCGAAGCTAGGTTCACCGGTGGCTTCCTTGATGCTATGACGGAGGAGGAATCGATTAAAGTTGGTGACGAAGCGCCTCCAAAGCCGCAAAGACCTCCTCTCCAAACCCTAGCCGTCTCACCCCTCAAGAGCCGCACAAAAGATGAGAAAGAATAGGGCAAAATGACTATTTATAGGCCTTAGATCGCGCCTATCATGTGCCCTCACGCGCCCGTGTGGATTTTCCACGCGGCCGCGTGGCCTGCAGAAATTTCCACGTGGGCGCGTGGAATTTCCGCGCGGGCGTGTAGCGATAACTTTGCTACGATCGCTACTGTAAAATTACTACAGTAAAATTGCTACATTACTTTTCACAAAACGCAATCCAAACACTCTTCTCTTGAGGCCACATGTCCGGGCACACGTCCATGTGGTAGGCTATAAAACTTTTCTTCATTGACGTATCTTTGAGAGGTCTTGCAATCTTCACAATGAGAAGGAACATGAAGATGTGACTGCCTTTGTGCCCTTCCAAACTAGTGAATTTGACTTGAATCTTCTTGGAAGTTGGCACACATCTCCACGTTTATGAACTCCTCTCGTGTTTTGATCCTTTGAATTGAACAAGAACTCCCAACATTGTGTCTTTATAGCCTATCTTTGTTTCCTTTTTACTCTTCAAGGCATTCACAACCTATATGCATAAAAAAGCACCAAATACACAATATGAGACATAAACCACAGTAAAAATGATGCTCAATGCATGTAAAACATATATAAAAATATGTCTACTCAAGCACTTATCAAAGACCATAAGACCAAAGAATAGATAAGTGATAAGTACTTGAGTAGACATATTTTTATATATATTTTACATGCATTAAGCATCATTTTTACCATGGTTTATGTCTCATGTGTATGTTGTTTTTTGTGTAGTGGGTTGTGAATGCCTGAAAGATCAAAAGGAAGCAAAGTATGAGCTATAAAAGGCACAATATTGAGTTCTTGTGCGAGTCAAAGGGCAAGGCTGCGAGAGGAGTCATGAAGTGGAGATGTGTGCCAACTTCGAGGAGATCAAGTCGATTAACTGGTTGGAAGGCACAAAAGCGATCACATCTTCATGTTCCTTCTCTTTGTGAAAAGTGCAAGACCTTCAAAGCGCGTCGATGAAGAAGAGTCTTATAACCTACCGCGTGGTGTGCCGTCCATGACGCCCAAGAAGTGTTTGGACCACGTTTGTGAAAAGTATTGTAGCAGAACGATATATCAATTTTACTGTAGCAGCAATGTAGCAAAATTACTGTTCATGTTCCCACGTGAAAATTCCTGCAGCCCACGCTGACACATGAAAGATCCACATGGGTGCATGGAGGCACGTGGCAGACGCGGTTTAAGCTTATAAATAGCCGTTTTGCCTTATTCTTTGACATTTTTTGTGCGGCTCTTGAGGAGTGAGACGGCTAGGGTTTGGAGAGGAGGTCTTTGACAATTTGGAGGATGTTCTCCACCAACTTTGATAGTTTCCTTCACCGTCATAGCACTTGGGAAGCCACCGGTGACCTAGCTTCGGAAAGGAATCATTCAATACGTTGAACTACCCATCAAGGCCAATCATCATGAATTCAAGGGGGTTTTTCTCTATGGTTTACATTGCTATTTATTATATTTATCTTTGTTTTGTAACTTGCTCCATTGAGGGCTAAACCCTAATAGGTATTTGGGCATGTGAACCCTAGGATCTTGTCTTTTGTATTAATTTGCTTTACGGTTCTAATTAATCCGAGTTGATTTGAGTTTTAATCTTGTGTTCCCATTGCTTGCATGTTTTATTGATCATTGTGGGTGATTCTCTATGCATGATTTGTTACTTTGATGAGAGAGGTCTCCATTAGAGTTAGAACTCCAACGTTAAAGTGGGTTGAGAGGATGAGTCATGAGATAGTGAAGTGTCCCTTTTTCCCTCCGATGAGTGTTTCCTATCTCCGTATTCCCTAGACTCTATGCAACTATATTTGGTGTGAGGTGTGAGATTGAGAGATTTCTCCGCGGGGACCTTGTAGGGGGTTAGGGATCCTTTGCCGGGAAATAGGGTTAGATCTATCTTTAGGAATCGGTTTCACTCTTAGGTATCTCTAGAGCTTATTGCGGTCATATGGGGTGTGAGGTGTTGAGATTGAGCGATTTCTCCACCGGGACCTTGTAGGGGACTAGTACTGGTTGCTTGGAGACAAGAACCGATTGATCTTGGATTACCTCAACTCATTAGACTCTGTTTAGAAGCATTTAGCAAGTCTTGAACTTTATGTTAGATCCTAGGGGGGGCATTGCCTGGCTAGCTCATCTTTATTGATTGAGATCTCGCTCCACTTTACACTTGCAAATTCGTCTCCGGTATTTATGTCTTTGCACATTAGATCATTACACCATTCCATTTATCATTAAGCTAGAAAGCAGAGAAATAGTTAGTACTAGTAACCCTATTCCCTGTAGATTCAACTACCCACTCATCGGGGTATTTATTACTTCGACACCAGTGCACTTGCGATTTACACGCAATTTGGACGCGTGGTAATAAGCATTCAAAATAATTCCTAAACTAACTCTCTGCAATAGGTCCGTCAATGTTGAGAGTGAGAGATTCCCAAGGTTGACAAGATAACACTCGAATGCCTTCACACACCCTCCTCTAACAATGATCATTAGATTGCCCTCAAAAAACTCGTCAAAATCTGCTAAAATATGCTTGAAACTCATCTTCAGCTGCTCAGATCTCCAAAACTCCTGCCACCCTACCTTAGTCAGGAAAAGAATCTCCCAAGATTTAGAGAAACCTAAGGTTTATATAGAATCAAGTCCCCACAACCTCACTATGAGCATTTTGTGATGCCCGTGGTGAGTAAGTTATTGCTTGGGTTCAAAGTCACATTCTAGCACGATCTCTGGGCGTAGTGTGGCTAGATCATGAGTGTTGTAGGTTTTTCGCAACAACCATTGTAAGGTCGTTGTGGCTTTAGTGTTGCTTACAGTAGTTCCACGTTGCCACGACTTCATGAAGATAGTGGTAAGTGTAGACAACGGACATCATAACTTGTCACCACACCCGTTATGAGCTGTGGTGAAGTTCTGATTCATCAACTCAGCCTATTTTGCTTCAAAACACCCCCGTATTAGCTTTTTTTTTTTCCTAAAATAGAAATAAAGGTCATAGTGAACAAAATAATGAAATTTTATACTAATTAGGTGCTAAACATGTAAAACTCTATGCTAAACGTAGTGTAAATGATATGAAAATTATGAACTATTTAACACTCATCACCTACCTTCTTCTTTAGTCTCTAGGAGCAATTCTTGACTAATTTAGGCAATGGAGAGCTCCACCATCACATTGTCTCCCTGTGTTCATCATGGGGATCTTATGGGCGAAGAATCAAGGGCAGCTAGAGCTAATTGGACCAACCACAAAGATGAGACTATGACTTTGATTTTTAGTTGAAGATACTACATCATCATCATCATCACTGACTTAAGTTCCTTTTGATTTAACTCATTGATCAATATATGTTCCTAAAAGGATGTATTTTTGTTTTTTGTTTTTTGCTAACCACCTCTTGGTCTATTGGCAATAAGTCCTCTATATAAGGTATTTGTGTCCCACTGCGGAGGCATGTTCAAACCTCAGCTCATATAGGATGAAGATACATATGTGCTTAGAGAATAACTATAAGCTTGTGCATGTCTCTGATGTGGCTTGTCTATTTATCAAGAAAAATGGATTTTTACATAAGCAAAAATATAATAAAATTATATAGATAAATATATTTTAAAATAAAATTTATATATAAGGCATTAATTTTTTTACATTATTATTTTATTAAATTGTTGTAGATTATTAATTTGAATCCTGCCACATTAAAATTGCTATGTTCACATGAAAGGAAAATTTATTAATTTATTTTTGACTAATAGGTGACAAGAGCCCATTTAAAGAATTGTTAAAGAAACAAAGAGAAGGTGCACCAGTTACAATGGCTTACAGAACTCCTAAAAAATTCTCCTGCTCTTAAATCCTAGAAGGGTAAAACTACTCTTTTTTTTTTTTATAAGAGACACACCCACACTTTAAATAATACAAAAATAGTATTAGACTCATGTGTATATATAAATAGTACAAAAATAGTATGAATGGTTGATTGAAAAGTGAAATTTATGGTAATATATTTGTAAATTCAAGTTTCTCGAGGGGTGTTGCTGACACGAGGAATACTGCGGTATGGATTCATTAATTTGATTACAGATAGGGATTCCTTCTCGAATAAATCAAGTCATATTCGTAGCAAACCCGCGGCCACGGCGGCCTCTTCGTGTTCAAAACTCAGTGGTAATTGAAGAACATTTCCTTTGCTTTTGGTTCATTTCACAGAAAGACTTCTCTCTAAAAACTTCAATAATAAATTTATTAAAACACTAGGTCCGTAACCTTGGGCCGAAAGTCGTTGCCTGGTGCAGGATGAAATTTAAATTGAATGTAAAGTGAACTTAAATGAAAAAGATAGATCGGATTGTTGACTTATGATCACGTCGGCAAGTGGGACAAGGCTCACCAAGAGATAACACCTGTACTCAAAATATTTAAGTCCTGTAATTGCTGGGATGTTGACGAGGAACGGCTATTCTGCGTCGATGAAGCGTGGCTGTCTGATCAAGTTATAATATCCCGAGTCGTACTTGGGCTGTTTAATGCACATGGTTAGGCTGGAGCCCGGTCGGCGTTGCGTGGTTTATTTATATTAGATATTGCGGGTTTCTATCAACTAAGCCAAATTGCTACTCAACCTGCCAACTCACCTCGTTACCAGTATAGCATGTATAATTATGGGATATTTGGGATGCACTTCTAAAACAAGTATTTATTTATGTTTTTTTAAGAATAGTTTTTATGTAAATATTTTTATAAATAAATAAAGTGTTTGGTGTGTATGTTTGGTTGGTGTCAAGAAATTTGTAGACAATGGATGTATTAGAATTGACTTGGAATGTGTGTTGATGAGAATTTTCCTAAAAGCAATATTTTTTTTTTCTCAAGATTGAAGAAACGTTTGAATGCAAATAATTTTAATGAATATAACAATTTTTTTGGCTTCCGCACCCAGCACCAATGAAAGAAAAACTGGAATTGAATAAAAGAAATTTTGATTTTTGTTTTTTTTGTTATTTTTTTAAATGCAAGGCCTCTCTTGCTTTATTATTTTATTACTGTTGTGTTCCATCAAATGATCTTCATTCCTATTTTATAATTTTTGAAAAAAAGCGTTTCTAAAGACAATTTTTAAGAATATTAGATCTTTATCATATGAATCAATATGTATTTTAATGAACACAACTATTTGATAACACACCCTTTAAAAACCATGTGCTTCTCTATAGAACAGTGTTTTTTTACATGGTTACAAGAAATTCAAATTTGAGGATTTTTTTAAATTAATTTTTTCAATAACCGGCACCAGTTATTGCTAAAGTTTCTAACATTTGGATGTGTGCATTCAAAAGTACTTCTAGAATGTAAAATTATTACTAAGATATTAATTATTTAATTTGGTCCAATTCTAGACTCCAATATTTTATTCAACCAAGATTATAAATCCCTAGTTTTTGCTGAAATTAAGTTCCATATGAAAGGATTGGGAAGAATTATCTAATTTTGTATCCCATATTTTAGTAAAAAAATTTATTAAAGGAAGTGCTTTTGAGAAAAAAAAAATCTGCCACACAAATCCTTTAAAAAAGTGCTTCGAAATACTTTTTTTTTATATTTTTTCAAATGTATTTTTTTTTTTTTACAAATTTGAATAAGTCACATGTTCTCTGAATAAGAGAGGGGAAGAAAAGGAATTTAAAATAAAAGCACAGGAAAGAAGAGAAAGGGAGATTAAAAAAAAAGGGAGAAAGAGAGGAAGGAAGGAAAGGAAAGAAGAGAAGACTAATGAAAGAAACTTCTATAGAAGTTAGGTATGTATGAGAGTATGTATGTATAAAGATATGTATGTGAGTATGTATAAAGGTATATATGAGTATGTACCTTCTTAAGAGGTTATTTATTAAGTGTCAAACCCTATACTCTAGGTTAGGGTTACTAGGTTTTGATTAATAAGTCCTTGTAATATAAAATAAGGTATTAGTTAAAACCTACTCCTAGGTAGGATGACTTTGTGACATAGCTTGTCACATATAGCATAGTGTTCTCTCATTCTATAAAAGGAGACCCCTTGTAACTTTTTGGAGGCATGAATGAAAGAGATAAGCTTTGAGTAAATAGCTCTTGTGTTCTTGTTCTCATCATCCTCTCCATAACTCCCTAACTTTCTTTCTTTGCTTCCTTTGCTTCACTTTAATAACTCTCACAACCCTGTAGTTGTAAGAGAGCCCCAACCTCCTTTCTCAAGGGATTTTTGTGTGTGGGTGATGGGTATGTATGTACATATGTGTTCTCTCCTTTTATAAAAGGAGACCCTTATAACCATTGGAGGCATGAATGGAGAGGTTTTGACTAATACCTTATGCTACATGTGACAAGCTATGTTACAAAGTCATCCTACCTAGGAGTAGGTTTTGACTAATATCTTATTTTATATTACAATGACTCATTAATCAAAACCTAGTAATCCTAACCTAGAGTATAGAGTTTGACACTTAATTAATAACCTCTTAAGAAGGTACATACTCATATATACCTTCATACATACTCACATACATACCTTTATACATATATACTCTCATACACCTTTATACATACATACTCTCATACATGTATGTACATACATACCCATCACCCACACATAAAAAACCCTCACCCACACACAAAAGAGGCCAAGGAATGGCCGACAAACTAGTCTTCCATAAGATTAACGATGTTATGTTCAGTCAAGGAGTCAGTGTCGAGCATTAAATCAGCACTAGGAACGCTGACGACGTCACGATCTCGAAAGGAATAAGCTCTAGCCCATGAGTTGATCTTCTTCATGTGAAGGATAGTAGGTGCCATGGTCATGTGTAGATTAGGGAAAAGAGAGTACACAGGAAAAGAAAGGTCGGGAGGAGTATAGACCTTCATGATAGGCGTCTCAAGAATAAGCTGGTAATGCAGGTGCATATGAGTACGCTTCCAGTCAATGGCTACCATATGTGCTCGCCTTAAATAGATCTGCTGTTAAAGTTCACCAAGAGTTAAGACAGTAGTAATATCATCATATGGCATATGAAGTTGATAGGGTTCGTGCCGACAGAATATAGTAATCTTGATGTGATGGCGTGCATTATCAGGGTATGGTCCAAAAGCAGGTGGAATAGTACGAAATTCCAAGTTAATGAAGCCGCCTTGTAAAGTATCATATTTAAAGAGTTGGTGAAGAATATGAACAAGTTGCCAGTATCTGTTAAGAAGCTTAACCTGGGAAGGGTCGGTGATGATGATCTGTGTTACTTGACTGTTCACGATTAAGTCAATTAGATTGAATTAGACTCCATCAACGAGCTGATTTTTCCAGGGCCCAAGGTTGAATGAGCCTTGTATGATCATAAAACCATGTTCACAAAGACATCTGGTATCCTTATGTCCAGCTTCATAGAATGCAAGTCCTCCTAAGGCTAGTCCTTCAGGGATTCAAGTTTTAGTTTGAAAAAGATATCACATTGTCTGTTGTTCAGCTAACTGTTGTTCCCGCTTTTTCTACATAACTAATTCAAAAATTTTTTTTCTTTCACTTCACTAATTTTTTCAGGATATATTTCAAACTTTTCTTCTTTTTCTTTTTCTATTTTTCAATAAACTCTTTTAACTCTTTTGTTTTTCTAACTTTTGCTGCTAAATTATGTTCAAGTTTTTCCTCTTTTTCTTTCAAAATTTTTACATCTATTTCAAGAAATTTGATTTTCTTTTCTTTTTCTATGAAGTACTTAACTGTATGTGGCTTTAAGACTTTGAGATGTGATTTTTAAGGAAGTTAGTAGATTTGGGTTTGTGGAACTTGAGCTTGGGAATTCATTTCTGTTATGGAAATAAATACTGAGAATATGGAAAACTGGTATGAGGCTTTTTGAATTAATTCTAGAGGCTCGAATGTTATCCAAGAGGATGTGTTGGTGATCAGTGATTGACAAAGGTGTATTGAAACGAATGTTTGATCCCAAAGGGAAAACATGAAGTTTTAGGGTAGGCTCTAAAGGAAAATTCTTCTTATCCATATGCAAAAATAAAGAGAAATCTGATTAGATAAAAAATATTTAGTTAAGACAAAATTGCTACAAGTAGTTGGTATCAACTCAGCTCATCCCATGCTTAGAAACGCAAATGATCGTCCTGGCTTTGTAGTCACTATTCTAAACATTCAGAGATACAAGACAAGGGTTTAAAGGAAAAGGCTTCTTGATTTCCAT